>NC_053165.1:103296872-103596872 GCF_016835505.1 Polypterus senegalus | reverse complement strand
TGATTAGGAAGCTGGAAATCGGAGGTGTGATGATGAATGTTGTTAGTGCATATGCAAAGGATGGACATGGCTGTGATGAATTACGTATTTTAAGAAGAGGGAGGAACATAGGGTTATGTACATGAGTGGAGGAAGATGTACACAAGTAGATCAAATGGTGGAAGTTGAAAAAGGAAGACTGCAAGGTTGAGTTTAGGTGGTGGTGAGACAGGCACTGGGTGGCAGTGAAGAATTACCAGACAGCAGGGAAGCTACAGCAGATGTAGTAAGTGTCACGGCAAGAAGAGTGCTTGGCGTGACATCGGGAAAGAGGAAGGAGGAAAAGGAAACCTGGTGGTGGAATGAGGAAATACAGGAGTATACAGAGGAAGAGGATGGCAAAGAAGAAGTGGGATAGTCAGAGAGATGCAGAAAGTAGACAAGAGTACAAGGAGATAAGGTGCAAGGTGAACAGAGAGGTGGTGAAGGCTAAAGAAAAGGCATATGATGAGTTGTATGAGAGGTTGGAAACTAAGGAAGGAGAAAAGGACCTGTACCGATTGGCTAGACAGAGGGACCGAGCTGGGAAAGATATGCAGCAGGTTAGGGTGTTAAAGGATAAAGATGGAAACGTACTCACAAGCGAGGAAAGTGTGTTGAGTAGATGGAAAGAGTACTTTGAGACGCTGATGAATGAAGAGAACAAGAGAGAGAAGAGGCTGGATGATGTGGAGATAGTGAATGAGGAAGTGCAACGGATTATCAAGGAGGAAGTAAGGACAGCTATGAAGAGGATGAAAAATGGAAAGGCCGTTGGTCCAGATGACATATCTATGGAAGCATGGAGGTGTTTAGGAGAGATGGCAGTGGAGGTTTTAACCAGATTGTTTAATGGAATCTTGGAAAGTGAGAGGATGCCTGAGGAGTGGAGAAGAAGTGTACTGGTGCCGATATTTAAGACTAAGGGGATGTGCAGGACTGCAATAACTACAGGGGAATAAAACTGATGAGTCAGAGCATGAAGTTATGGGAAAGTGTAGTGGAAGCTAGGTTAAGAAGTGAGGTGATGATTAGTGAACAGCAGTATGGTTTCATGCCAAGAAAGAGCACCACAGATGCAATGTTTGCTCTGAGGATGTTGATGGAGAAGTTTAGAGAAGGCCAGAAGGAGTTGCATTGCGTCTTTGTGGACCTGGAGGAAGCATATGATAGGGTGCCTCGAGAGGACCGGTTCTATGGTATGAGGAAGTTGGAAGTGGTAGAGAAGTACGTAAGAGTTGAACAGGATATGTACGAGGGAAGTGTGACAGTGGTGAGGTCTGCAGTAGGAGTGATGGATGCATTCATCGTGGAGGTGGGATTACATCAGGGATGTTTAAATACTTGGGATCAACAGTACAGAGTAATGGGGATTGAAGAGAGGTGAAAAAGAGAGTGCAGGCAGGGTGGAGAAGAGTGTCAGGAGTAATTTTTGACGAACAGGTATCAGCAAGCGTGAAAGGGAAGGTCTACAGGATGATGCGCTGGTTTGGACATGTGCAGAGGAGAGATCCTGGGTATATTGGAAGAAGGATGCCAAGGATAGGGCTGCCAGGTAAGAGAAAAAGAGGAAGGCCTAAGCGAAGGTTTATGGATGTGGTAAGTGAGGACATGCAGGTGATGGATGTAACAGAACAAGATGCCGAGGACAGAAAGATATGGAAGAAGATGATCCGCTGTGGCAACCCCTAACAAGAGCAGCCGAAAGAAGTTGTTTTGTTTATAATGCATGTTTCATCTATTGTTCGGTGTCCTTGAGTGTTTAGGAAGGCGCCTAGGAATAAATAAACTGTATTATTATTATTATTATGGTATAACAACTGCAGTGGGCTGGCGCCCTGCCTGGGGATTTGTTCCTGCCTTATGCCCTCTGTTGGCTGGGATTGGCTCCAGCAGACTACCATGACCCTGTGTTAGGATGTAGCGGGTTGGATGATGGATGGATGGTCTAATAAAAGAAGAAATCTTCCTGGCAGGTAATGTATACTTTGCTGTAACAGCCCATCCTGTGTCCATCCATGCTTGTCTGTGTCAAGAACTTTAACTTTTGCTCTCTAGGATGTTCTAAATCAAGTAACATATGCTTAGCTATGTGTAAAAACTGTCGAGGACAAATAGATACGAAAAAATATCTAGACAGCCAAGCAATGGAGATGGAGGAAATGGTAAACATCTTTGCACACTGAAATGTAGTATGGATTTAATGAAATAATATGGTTATAAACACACATCTGTATCAGTATTAATATCTGCATTCTTTACACAGGTTGACCATTTATTGTAGTTTCTGGTTTGTGATTATTACTGTCCACATATTCACTGCATTTATTTATGGATGCTGCAGATCTTTATGCTATGTGCTGCTTGGGAATTTACATGTGAGATTCAAACTTGTGAAACCTAAAGTGTCATCTATGAACTGTACACAGATATAAGGATGAATAATGACCTTAACAATGAAATCAATATTATTAGATTCCTTTATCTTATAAACTGCAGAGAGAGGCTGCAAAAAGAAAAATAAATAAATAGTCGCTAAGGGTCACCCTACAACATAGTGACTTTATAAAATTTTGAAAAGTACTTTGTGGCAAATGATGTTCATAGGTTTTTTTGTCCAAAAATCCAAGCCTCTGTGCAGCAGACTAAATAATGGGTAAGGTGTTTTATGGAGACCTTTATTAAGCATGTCTTTAGGGATGAAGGGCAATGGTATCCATGGCACCACATTACACATTCCATGTAATATACTGGATTGATTTTACAGAGTGGCTTTTGTGCAGGGAAGGGGTGGCGTACTAAACCCCCTTTGAAGAACAAGGGATGTGCAGCTGTTGGTAAGTAAGGCAGAATCAAGTACGAGGCAAACGCGTGCCAAAAAAAATCTCTCAGTTCAAAAGTTCACTTCAAAAGATTTAGTGAAAATTCAAAGCAAACAGTTTACATAAGAATAAAGAAAAAGATTGTTACACACATAGAAAAAGCAGCAAAATAAATGGGAAAAATGTCTCTAATCTTAGCTTTTTCATGTTAAACCTCAGTTGTTTTCTATACTAAAAGATGTTTTACTTCACCTTCAATATGTTGTAAATATAAGGTACTGCACATTCAATAGAGCAAGTTGCGTTAAATACTACTGGGCACCAGCGGTGGGCTGGCACCCTGCCTGGGATTTGTTCCTGCCTTGCACCCTGTGTTGGCTGGGATTGGCTCCAGCAGACCCCCATTAACCTGTGTTAGGATGTAGTGGGTTGGATAATGACTGACTGACTATTGGGCACGTTATGGCACGGTTTGAAACCGTGTGCCCTCCATGCCTTCCTTCCTTACTGAGACTAATCTGTGGTCAGAAGGACAAGAAACCGTTAGAATATACCAATTCAATTCAGCTTGTGGGGGAATAAGAACCCCTCTTAGACTGTGCACTTTTTTATAGGCAAACATTTAACATAACTAAGCAAACACTTCTACCTACTTGATATAACCTAAATAACTAGCAAATGGCTTTTACAGGACAGATGACTGTTTTAAAGTTGTCTATCTGTGCTGTGTTTTGTCATGGCAGGATGAGAAAGAAGCTGTACTTTAATCCATTTGAGTAGCAGATATCTCTCTATTAAAAAAATCCTGGAAGGGATAGACTAGGGAGAAAAGACATGATCTTCAAGTGAAGATCCCGGAAGAAACTTAAAAGACCCGCGAGACGAAAGAGATCAGCCACGGAGCGTCTCGCAGGGAACTTAAACATGATATTTTGTGCCAAGAGATTGACCCAGGACCGTCTTGCGGGGATGTAGAACGTGAGATTTTTGCAAGACACGCCCTACTTAGAATCAGTAATAAAATAAGACCACAGGCAGCAAAACACTCTCACGTAAAGGCTTTGAGCACACACAGATACAGGGCTCTCAGCGCATATAAAGCGTATAAGGACAATATGTTATGGATGAAACGTCGACGACTAAGTGAAGAAGAAAGAGCAGCGCAGAGAAAAGAGACCCAAAAGTGGGAGGGAAAAAATGCAAAAAACAAAAAGAATAATGTAGGTGCAAATTCAGAAAATAAGGAAAGTAGTAATCAGCCCGGAACAAGTGGAACTGAAAAAAAGCACGTCCAATCGGGCTCAGAATTAAAAGACAAAGAGTAAAAGACAAAGTAGAACTTTTATAAAGACGTTCACAAACATTGGCGTTATACACATGCACAGCAGGTTAGAGATTATGAAATCAGTGGAATTCAAAAGGCTCAAAAAAACGGCGTGATACAAATGCCTAACTTACTCCCAGCTCTTAAAACAACAACAAGCGACAAGCAAAACATGCACCTCGCCAGCAGCAGAAACCCAGCGGATTATAAAACCGCTTCTCATTGCATGCGTTCAGTCACCCTTACCCCCCTGACAACGCGAGCAGCAGAGACATGAAGTGGCAAAAGGACAGCTGCTGTACAGGCTTTTAAATTATCAACAGGCAACACAACAACAGCAGAAAGACAGCAGATGATCCAACAGCTTCTCCTTAGCTTGATTCAGCCATACATCCCCCTACACCCCCCACCCTGCAAGCAGCGTTAAACGTCTCGCAAGAAAGAGATTTAACCATGCCCGGGGCCGGAAATAAAGGACAAGTATTGTTTTTACAACGTCACGCGAGACAAGGCAGTGACACATCATTTAAAACAAGTTCATGGACATTAACATAGCAGTTGTTGGACTGCTGTTGGCAGACATACTTCATGTGTTCCCAGCTCTTAAAACAATGACAAGCAACAAGCAAAGCACGCAGCTTGCCAGCAGCAGCATCTGCTCCCCCTTTACAATGCAGGCAGCGTTATAGGTCCTGTGAAAAAGAGATGTAACCACGCCTGGGGGCGGGAATAAAGGACAAGTATTGTTTTTACAAAAATTTTAAAGTCAAAGTGAAAATAATGCATATGTAACAATTTCCATGAAACTAACAATCTCTTTAAATTGTATATTCGGTAAACCAAACCCAGGGGTGGGCAAGCAAAGCGAGCAGGGGGCAGAGCGCCCCCTGGAGTATTTATAGAAAAACATTTTGGATTATTTATTTTTTTTTTTTTAATATATATATCTCTTCAGATCCTAGGTGTTATGTTTAACCAGTCTTCGAATCTTGATACTCATATTTGGTCATTACCTTGCTCTTGCTTTTATGTGTAGGGAGTACAGTATGTCAAAACTATGAATACTAGTATTCAAGGCTCAAATGGAGAGGTTAGTTCATGCTTTATTTTTTCAAGTCTTGATTATTGTAATTCTTTATTTATATGTTTAAATAAGACTCCAGTCTATTCAAAATGCTACTGCTAGACTGTTAATCTGCTCTAGAAAGTGGTCTAACATTACTCAAAATTTACCTTTTTTTATGGCTCCCAGCAAAATTCAGAATCCATTTTAAAATTGCAGTAATCACCTATAGAGCTCTGCATGGTCAAACACCATAATATGTAGTATTCCTGACCTGTTACATCATTTTACCATTACTCGCTTGCTTAGGTCATCTCACCAGGACCTTCTTATTGTTCCACGTAGGCTAAGGACTCACAAGGATTGGGTTTTTCGTCTGCTGCACCAAAAACATGAAATAGCCTTCCTTGTGCTTTACTGGCTGCTGATACAATTGATATATTTAAAAAGCAGTTGAAGATGTACTTATTTAGGTTAGTATATGGGTAGTCATATGGTTATACCATTCTTGGTTATGTTTTTGGAAAGTTAGTTTGTTTTTAATTTTTACTTTCTGCAACTGGGTGGTTTAATTGTTGTTCTCTGTGTAGGGATTGGTACTCCAGCCACCGTAAAAAACCTCACACTGTTCCAGTGAGATGCTGAGGTGTCACCCACTGCACCCTGTTCCCATTCCAGATGGTTCGTCATGTGGTGGGTGCAACAACGTGCTATCAGTGCATGCTCCCAACCCCTCTCTCTATGACTGTGAAAGGTACTTTATAAATACACTAACAAAATGTTCTTTATCATCTATAGGCTAAATAAAATTAAAGCTCTTTAAATTTGAAAATTGTGTTTAAGTTAAATCTTTATTTCAATATGTACAGCCACACTGCAGACCACCATTACAGTATAATTAACACCAATCTTATGATTTTGGGACCTGAATTTTGAACCAATTTCCAACCAGGCAATCCATTATTACGTTTTGTGCACTACCACCACAGAAGGCTATTATAGATAATTGATCATTAAATGTTCGAGGTTTGCATGCACTTTACATGTCTTTGTGTTCTTTTCATTCTATCACTCAAAAGTAGGCATGCTAGGTTATTTGGTGGAGTGTTTCAGAGTAAAGAAAAGTAGATGTGTGCTTTATAATAGGCTGATGTCTCATTCAGGTCCTTTGTGACCCCACAATTCTGATGAAATAGATTTAAACTATGGCTGTACAGATTAGTACATTTCCTACTCCTTCCCTTATTATATTCTTCATTTATTTGTTTATTTTACACCCTTCATTAATACCTTCAACATCCATCACAAATACTTCTACCTAATCACCTCTTCGTGCACAAGGACTAACAATGAAGTTGAATGAAAAGAAGGCAACACTAAGGTTTTTTTTTTTTTTTAATGAAGAAAAAAAAAAAAAACTAAAACGCAAATAGTCATCTATAATATGGAATGTAAGACTTTGTGATGGTAACCACTTACTTTATGGTGATTTTCTTTTTTTATTAACTTAATTTTATTCTTTATAAATAAGATATATTTAAAGTAAAATAAATGTGTCTAACATGTTGAGCTTCTCAGTAGGTAGTGTGTTATATAAAAACTGAACAACACTGAATTATTAAAATTGCAAAGATGTGACAACAGGCATTTCGGCAGCTTTGAGAAAAAAACATTTTGCACCTCAGACTAACTGTGGATTTTTCATCATGACACTGAACACACACACACACACACACAGCAGTGCCTCCACAGCAGTTTTTGGCAGACAAACCAAATAATTTTGATAAATTATCCTCCTTGCTCTCCAGGCTTTGCACATTCCAATTATTCATTTGCTCAAACACTAAAAAAAACCTAAGAAATAAAATATGTTCAATAAAAACAGCTACACAGACCTTCTGCCAAATGCTCTGTATAGTCCTGAAGCATGGCAGGAACTTTCTCGCGTATCAAGATGTAGAACTTTAAAGATGTCCAAGAGATCAGCACTTCTATTGTATTACTTTGGGATCTATGTTTTCAAACTGCATTAAAGATTTTTCAAAAAATAAAAAAGGACAAGCTAAGAATAAATAAAGGCTTCAAACAAAATAAAAGACTACGTTATACAAAGATTTGAAAAATAATGGGATTATGTTTTTTGCTTTCTAACCTTGTATACATTCACTGGGAAAACTACTAGGAATACCTACTTATCCATGTATCTAATCAGCCAATCATGTGGCAGTAGAGCAATGCATAAAATAATGCAGATACGGGTCAGATGATTCAGCTAATGTTCACATAAAACAGAATAAAAAAAACATATGATCTCAGTGGTTTTGACAGTGGGTGATTGTTGGTGCCAGATGTGGTGGTTTAAATATTTCTGTAATTGCTGATCTCCTGGGATTTTCCACGCACAACAGTCTCTAATAGAGTTTTCTCCATATTGCATGAAAAACAATAAAGATCCAATGAGCGACAGCTCTGCGGGTGAAAACGCTTGGCTAACGAGTGATGCCAGAGGAAAAAGGCCAGACTGGTTGAACTGACAGAAAGGCTACAGTAACAGAAAATGATCTGAGAATACACAACATATCAAATCTTGGGACAGATGGGCAACAGCTATAGAAGACCACATTGGGTTCCACTCCTGTCAGTCAACAACGGAAAGCTAAGGGTGCAGTAGGCACAGGCCCATCAAAGCTAGACAGCTGAAGCCTGGAAAAACATAGCACTATTTGATGAATCTTGACCTCTGTTGACGCACACAGATCGCAGGGTCAGAATTTGTTGCCAGCAGCGTAAATTCATGAACTGCTATATAAATGTAAAGAATTATTATTATTATTATTATTAAGTCTCCATACAGATTGTTAGTGGTGCATTCTTGACATACCTTGGGTCCAGGAATACCAATCAATCATTATTCTAATGCCAAGGTCTACAGTATTTGAGTACCGTTGCTAACTATGTGCGTCCCTTAATGGCCACAATTTCCATCTTCTAATAGCTGCTTTAAGCATGATAATGCAAAATTTCACAAAGCAAAAGTTGTCACAAATTGCTTTCAAGAACATGACAATGAGTTCTTCAGTGTTCTTCTCAGTCACTAAATATGAATCCAACAGAACACGTTTGGGATGTAATACAACAGGAGATTCACAGCATGAATGTGCAGTTGACAAATATGTAGAAATTGTGTAATGCAATCATGTCCACATGGACTAGAATCTCAAAAGAATGTTTCCAACAACTCATGCCATAACGAATTGTGGCTACTATGAGAGCATAAGGTGACCCTACCCAGTATTCATGTAGTAATCCTGAGAACGATCTCAGTGGGTCTCACTTAATTCTTAATTTCAGAAATATCCAATAACTTACATTATCAGAAGTCAATCCATCAATACCCAATTTTTTTTTACTGTGGTCGGGGCAGAAGCCTCTGCCAGCATCAACAGAAGAGCACATTTACACTCGCTCAAGGTGAGCCTATTCAGAGATGTCAGTTAACCTAATAAACTTGTTCAAGATACAGAGGGAAAACAAACTACACATGCAGAAGGAAAATGTCCAACCTGCAAACAGAAAGTGATTTTACCGCAATTTGGACTAGCTGCATTGATCATTGAGCCACCAATTGCCCAAATATAAAAAGGAATATTTTCCAATATATAATGAAATACATGAATTAGACTTTCTTTGTACATTCATGTCGTGTTGACAAGCACCTTTTATAATTTGTAGAACAGGTTGAAACCAATAACTCTAAGATGCTCACAGGAGGCGCTGCTCTCTGGAGATAAAACATGTAACTTTGAAATTTTAGAAGTATTGTTACCAGAGCATCATCTGCCTTAAATCAGGAGATAACAGCTTGAAATCAAGGAAGTAAACTGAGGCAACATCTTTTAGAAGCAACTGCTTTCACATCTAAAAATGCAAACTGATCAGCCACCAGGTTTCACATTCCCATATAGTGGGAAAACAATGCATTTTTTCAATTTTGGACATATTTTCCGTTTTTTATTTTCTTAATTTAACACGTCTCTGTCAAAAAACATTCATATTTTTTAATTGTTTCTTTCCATTGTAGAATTTGTCCCATCAATAATAAGACTCCTTTGTATCCACATCACTCAAAACAAGCATTAAATAAGGGAAAAAAGTCAAAAGGAAGCATTAAACGCATGGAGCAGATGATAAATAATAGACATCCATATAGAGTGCTACTTAGGTCACTAGAAAGAGAATAGAAGATAAGGGCATATGGTGTGACAAGTTGTTTTTCACTACTTATGCAAAAATGAAGGCAGTGAAGAATATCGAGTGCTTAAATAATTTCAGCAGTAAACTTTCAGGGGGTTTTATCTTTGTGTTGAAACACTTGTTTTGGTATGAAAATGATCCTGTACGTCAGTAAAAATGACTGATACCATTGCATTACCATGCTTTAAATGTAAACCTATGGCACCACTGGTCAGACCTGACCACAATCTGATCAGTCTTACTTGTACCTTTAAGCCTGTTATTAAACGGCAACAAGTTTCCACAAGGACAGTGAGAAAGTTTAGCTTAGAAGTTGAAATGGCACTGAATGACAGCTTCCAAATGACAGCTATGGAATTTTTTCTTAATATATAATATCTTACGCAATCTATTACAAGTATATATACAAAGCCATAATAGAATGAATTATTAAACAGAAGGAAAAGGATTGAGTGTAACTCAAGGGTTACTTGAACCTATCTTAAAGCTGAAATTGAAAGCCTTGTCTTAAAGAAGATACTAGCATATATTTCCAAAGTTAGAACGAGGTAAATGAGTAACAAACACCCCTCCAGAAAGCGGGGATAAACCGATAGGAAAACCCAAACAACCTTTCCTATAAAGCAGTGCAAAAATCATTAGGGCAATCTGCAAAACACCCCTCTTAACGAAGTGGTGTTCAGAATAATGGGAGAGTTGACAGGTGTCAAATTACTGGTGGTGTTATTTGACTGAAGGAGGTAATAAAGTTCTGCTTTTGAAGAGTCAGACGACATGATGTATTACATGAGGTGATGTAATCAAAAAAAAGTACAAAGACAGATGAACTGATTGATTGCTAACTCCCTGGACTGAGACGAGTGCAAATAAAAAAAAATGTTCTGCATTCTCATCTGGGCTTCATGACTGCCTCCTTTGAAGATAGAGGAAAGATTTTTTCCACAACAAAGCCTGGTAAATGATGTGTAAGTCACACAGGGGCGATATTGAGGGACTAAGTCACTGAATCAAAAACTATATTAACTTCTGTATCAATAATACTATACCCCCAAACTGTGGGCAGCTTTCCCAACAGCAAGCCCTGCATAACGAAATAATTAAAATATCTCCGGAATGAGAAGAGAACATTCAAATCTGGTAACAAAGAGGCTCTGAAGGCAGAAAGAAGGGAAGAAACCCTACAAACCCAAAAAGGAAAACAAAGTCACTCAGGATAAAATGACAAATGTTGGGAATGGACTCGGCATAATTACTGGAATCCAACAATCCAAGGTCTAGAAGCTAGAAGGAAATACGGACAAGGCAAACACCCTGAAATAATTTTAAATAGATTTTCCATCCCTCCACCATCACCTTCTTCCAATGACCATTCCCCCCAGATCATCCCTACTGCATCAACAACTCCTACCCCTCCAACTGGTATGGCCACTGATGAGTCCATCTCTTACATTCCGTATACTTATGATAAAGAGAGCAGACAATTGAAGAGGTTACACACAGAAAAAACCATGGGACCAAATGGAATTAATCCTCAAATTTTAAAGGACTTTGCTGACCAACTTGCAATTAACTCGTTAACCGTTCATTCTGTCACTAAGACACGAGAAAATTCACCGTTACGGATAACATCCAGTATTGTTCCAGTTCCAAATCTAACATCTAATGAATGTAAGCTTGTGGATTTTACATTCCCACAGTGTGAAAACTTCCTGAACTACAGGAGTCCTTTTCTGAATGTATACTTTGACCGACTACCATCTGCTTATCAAACATTGCAGTGAAAAATGCAATTATCTATCTGCCACACAAGGCATATTCCTACCTGGACAAAGATGGCAGCACTGTGAGTATTATGTTGTTCGATTTCTCCAGTGCTTTCAATACCATCCATTCATTCCTGTTAAAGGGGTAAACCCAGGGAACATGCAGGTGGATGAGCCTATGGTGTCCTGGATAAAGGACGGTCGGATTGAGGAACTGTGTGTCTGATGTGGAAGTGAGCAAAACTGGAACACCACAAAGATCAATCCTGTTTCCTTTTCTCTTCACCATCTACACATCGGACAATAAATATAACACCAGGTCATGTCACTTGCAGCAATTCTCAGATGAATCTGTTCTAATGGGGTGTATTGTCAAAAGGGATAAGACAGAATATAAGGAGTCAGGGGATAATTTTATTTGTTGGTGCAGAAAGAATTGTCTGAACTTAACATCAGAAAAACCGCCACACCAAAGAGCCTCTACGACCATCCATTATTCAGTAAGTAGATGTGGAGGTGGTTCAACTCCACAAAGTACTTAGAGGTCTGGTCAAAGTACTAGTCTCACAACAATGAAAAATTAAATAAGAAAGGGTGGATCAAACTTTTTTTTCCTTAAAAGAGTGCTTTATACCAATGGTAATACGTCCTTATAATGCCTCACTGTGACTGACTACTCTTAATATCTCTAGCTAAGTGAAACTTTTTTTTTTTTTTAATTTTATGTATTTGAGGGGGTTGCTGTTGTTTTTGTTTTATAATATTTATTTATTGAGCTTTCTTAAAAGCTAAATGTCACCCTTAGGACAAATAAAGTACTGTCTATCTATCCGTCTGTCTGTCTACCTACCTATCACCCACTATCTGGATAAATCATTATGTGCTGAGTTGGCATATTGATAACCATGGTTTCTGGGAGGACTGTCAGCTATAAGGACAAAAAAAAAAATCAATTAATATTTCTTTGTTTGTAATCCATTTTTCAAGTAAAGTTTAATTGGTGTGTTAGATTACAAACATATAGTAACATTTCTTAAAAAAAATACAGAACTACAGAATTAACTAAACTAAATCTGAGATTTTCCATGTGTTTTTAAATTCAATATTGAGCAATTATAAATAAGATAAGATAATACTTTTCAAACACAATTTTCAACCAAGTACCAATGACTGATGACTGATTACCAACACGTAAAATAGCTGCATATTAGTTTAAGTGGCAATGCCAAAAAGGCCCGATTTCAGTAAAGGAGAACCTGTGTGTGAGACCCCAATCAATCTGCATCCTATTCAGACTTGTTCTTTGTGTTTTGCCGAGTGTGGATCTGTCTGTAAATCTGTAGTGTAAAATGGAGGATAACGTTGGATGTCTGTGGTATATTGAAATAAGAAATGGTTTCAATCTCAGATTAGGATAGTTGCCTTTTTTCTTTGTCTATTTCAGAGTACCGAGTATGGTTATGGTAATGTGCAATTCTAACCAGGTGCTGTAATGAGTGCGACTGTTTGCTAAATTTGCCCTGCAATGGACTCACAATTTGTGTAATTTTGGTGCTTGGGGGATAAGCTCCAGAATGTGCTGTAACAGCTGTCATGTGGAACTTGATGATGGTTTGTACTGTTCAATGTCTTCTTGTGAAAGTTAAAAGCAAATCTATTCATAAGAACAGAAACCTATGAAATATGTTGCATGGAGCTCATGTCTCACAGGGAAAATCAGGAATTATGACATTAGATAGCAGCCATGTTTCAAATTACTTATTTTTTTTATATTCCATTTGGAGAATAAGTAGTTTATAATCATGCCTGTCCTGGGTGGAAACAGTGACTCAGAGTGTGGTACAGACTACTGACTTTAACAAAGTAGGCGCACATATAGAAAAGTGCCATCTGACTGACCACATGCCAAAATCACTATTTAAACAAACTATGAAATCTTTCTGTTAAACATTGACATTCTAAATGCACATAAAAAGAAGAATTAATAGAATACTGACAAAAACCACTTGAATAGCAGATTTTTATGTATGAAAGAATTCTCCCTTGGCTTATCTTTTTGTAACTAGAAATTAAACAATTTTTCAAATTGCCACTTAAACAATTCATGGTCAAATTTATTCTTTGTGTATTTTTTTTAATAATGAAAATATCTACCTGAATGTCAATCAGAAAAAGAAGTTCTGACCTTTGTTACTGCAAAGAAGTCAGGATTCAAGCCTTTGGGGCTCCATTATGGTGTTTTTTCCCTACATATTGGTATAATGCCTGATCTTTTAGACCAGAGTAAAGGAAACTTTATTAAACTCTATGTTATTGCTTCAGCATAATAATTTGTTGATAGGGGCCAGAATGAAATGTACTATGATGCTTTGGATAAAGCATTCAACCTTATGATTTTAGACACTATTAAAGAACAAGACAGTTTTGTGAATTGCAAAGTATATTTGTAAAATCCCCACCAAAAAAAAAAAAACAAAAATGGAGATAAACACCAACATAAAAGATCACGGAATTCTAGGGAATGATTAGTGAAAAAATGCTTTGTATGTTATAAATTTTATTCTGCATTTTACGGGTTATTTCATAGGTACACTGTTATGAAAAATGCATATAATCAGAAATGATGTTAAGAATTGTATGCAGAAAAATAGCAATCTCTAGTAAAAGATTACAGTTTTTAGTGGTGGCGGAAACCTAATCCCCCCTATTTCCCATAGGTTCAATGTATTAACATTTGCATCTTTGACTTTCAATCCATTTTTTAGCAAGACATCTACACAAGTTAAGGACTGACTGCATTTAATTAATTATTTACTCGATGGCACAGTAACCTAATATTTATTACTAATGTCTGGGTTTAAACCTTGCACTAAATTGTTGTTCCATGTGGAGTTTATGCATTTTTTTTTGTTTCTTTGGGAGTTTTTACTCAGGTTCACAACCTTTCCTCCCACATTACCCAAGACCTGAAGGTTTAGTTAAATGTCAACTCCAAACTGATCCACGTGGGTATGTGCAAGAGTGGGCCCTGCAGTGACTAGAGCCCTTTCCAGAGCAGTTTCCAGCTTTGCACTCATAGTTGTGTCCTGGGCTCTCCTGGGCTGAGACCCTTATTTAAAGTAAGAGGGGATGAGAATGGTATTTATTTATTAATTTAAATCCTATACAGTAATCCCTCGCTATATCGCGCTTCGACTTTCGCGGCTTCACTCTATCACGGATTTTATATGAAAGCATAACTAAATATATAACACAGATTTTTCGCTGGCTTCGCAGGCTCTGCGGACAATTCTTTCTACTTCCTGTACATGCTTCCTCAGTTGGTTTGCCCAGTTGATTTCATACAAGAGACGCTATTGGCGGATTGCTGAGAAGCTAACCAATCAGAGCACGCAGTTAAGTTCTCCTGACTGAGAAGCTAACCAATCAGAGCACGCAGTTAAGTTCCTGCGTGCTGAATGCAGTGTTAACCAGGAAGTCTCGTCTCGTTCATTCAGCATCAGCGTGTTTTGCTGTGTAAAGAGTTGTGCTCTTTTGTGTTTATCTTTGTGCATAGTCAAGCCCTTCATTATGGCTCCAAAACGATCTGCTACTGCTTCAGGGGCCGTGCCCAAGCGCAAGAAGAAGATGTTAACGATTGCCGAAAAGGTAAACGTTTTGGATTTGTTGAAGGCTACGATTCTTTTTATTTAAAAAGTAGGAAAAGAATATAAGATCTACGGCCGCAGTGTCCTTTTAACCAGGGTGCAAAACAAGTTGTAAGTGGATGTAATAAGGCAGTAGTCTGGATGGAATCTGCTTTAGGGATTTGGATTGAAGACTGCCAGAAGAAGAACAACGGCAGTGCTACACAATCTCCTGAAGTGGCTCCTTTGGAAGAACTGTAACGCTCTCCTTTGTTGTGCAGTAAAATTAAACTCATTGTTATCGGACAAGTCATCGTGTCATTGTTGGTGAGTAACCATAATTAATTTTCTTCTTACAGTGCTTAGTACATGTACATACGTTTAGTGTCACTGTACACACATTTACTGTATACTATTTTTCTTGCATTGTACGTATTTATTGCTGGTGGCCTGTCTATCGTAATGGCTGTAACATATGTGATATCGGAGACACTCAATATCTTTAAAATAATATTTAGGTTTTACTGTATATAAACAGTGTGTTTATATACATAATTTTAATAAATCTTACCTAATATCTAAGAGAATACAAAGGGATTATGCTGTATAACTCTGCGGGGAATATTTATAAACAGTGTGGAAGAGTTTATAAGGGCTTAAAATATATAAAAATAACCATACAAACATATGGTTTCTACTTCGCGGATTTTCACCTATCGCGGGGGGGTCTGGAACGCAACCCCCGCGATCGAGGAGGGATTACTGTATTATATTTAGTAAAGCTCCTGTCAATCATGGAGTATCCACTGCATCCACTGAACAGGATCATCTCCAGACAAAGGAGCAGCTTCAGCAACAGACTGCTGTCACCATCCTGCTCCACTGACAGACTGAGGAGATCATTCCTCCCTCACACTATGCGACTCTTCCATTCCACCCGGGGATTGGCTTTGGGGATAAACGTAAATGTTAACATTATACAAAGTTATTGTCTGTTATACCTGCATTTTTATTACTCTTTAATTTAATATTGTTTTTTATCAGTATGTTGCTGCTGGAGTATGTGAATTTCCCCTTGGGATTAATAAAGTATCTATCTCTCTCTCTCTAGTGACTATAACATAAACTGTTGAAAAGAACAAGAGAAATAATGTAAATAAAACTTTTTAGAATGGTGACACAAAAAATGGGAGGATATAACAGGAAAAGCAAAGATGAAGTTTCCATTACAAATAAATAATCAATATTGAAAAGAAAACAAAGACATTTACTTTATGGATGAAAGGAATCCATGACATATTAGTAACATTAAGCAGTCAGGGGTGGCTCCAGGGAGAAGAAGATCATGAACTACCTTGTCCTCAGTGAGATTCACTTACAGTTGAAGCAGATGGTGAAGAAGACGACGACAAAAAAAAAATATACTCGCACACTGCAGACCCCATTTTAAAATGATCATGGAGTACAAATTACTTCATTAGATGACGCATTGCCATCTAATGATGGACTGTAAACACCAGCGCCAATGGCGACTTTTGGTAAAAGCAATCCATTTGACAAAGAACAACCTTCTAAAGCTCTTTAATCAGTTTCAGCTGTAATGTGATTCCACTATTTTATCTTTTGAAAAAATACATGTGCAAAGTTTGCTCTGTAGATGTGGATTTACTTGCATTTTTATTCATAATTTAATAGTGTTAACATGCCATATTTTATATGGGGGGAAAAGATGCAAATCCAACAAAACTGCAATTATTTGTGAATAAATAAATGAAGCCCCAGGAGAGAATGTCAGCTCCATCAAAGGGTACTTCACATACACGAAAGCAGTCGGGTGATACCAAAATAGCATGCAATTATAATATGGAAAGAAACCAGAGCAACAAGGAAATAAAGGCAAAACACTCAAAACTCACACACAAGACGTTACAAAATACTTAATCAGTTACTCACCTGCTATCTATCAACTTGTCATTAAACATCCACTGAATCCTGGGTGGGGGAAAACCTGTTGCTACACATAGCATCAACATATCCTGGCCCTGAACTTTTGAAGAGGGCACTGGAGGGCGAAGAAATTGCAGTTGCCTTGCCATTCCAGTTTCTGCAGAACACAAAAGAAAAAAATCATGTAAGAGTTGCTAATAATAAGGGAAAAAGATAGGGTGACTGCTTAATTAATTATTAAAAAAAATCAATTTGGTATTTTTCAAGATGAAGACATTTTTTCACAATCATATTAATTTACCAAATAAAATTGTGTTTTAAAGTTTGTTTGTTTAATATATAATTTTTGAAAATACCTTTTTTTTTTCTTGCAACTTGCATTGCAGCTGAAAAGCACACGGGTCGATAGGTGAATGAAAAAGCCTTAACCTTACCAAATACATCCCCTTTGAAACAGCAAAGGTTTTGATTTAAGAAACTATGCCTCCTGTGTTTATGAGGTACATTGTGATAACAAAAGGAAACTAGAATTATTTTTTATCACAGATTCTTTTTTTTCTTGAAGTAAAAATACATTTCCTGTTCGCTTATCTGCTCACAACCACCACCACAAGTAGAATTGTCATCTTCACTCCACACCAACTTTCGGCAAGCTATTTTCTGCTTATTATCCTACTCCTGTAATTCTGTTTCTTCAGCAGTTACGTTCTGTCACGGCTTGTAATAGCCATTAAATTATGTGTTTTTTTACATAGCCTACAGAGTAAGATTCACAGTAAGTGACAGTGTAGTGAAAAGAGCACACTGAAGTGTCATTGTACTTTGCACAAACACCACATTTGATTACACTGTATTGTATTTTTTATTTTTAATAAAAGCCTTAGATTTTTCAAAGTGCCAAATCACGCTTTCTCAGAAAAAGGTAGCGTGCAATACATCAGACTGAAGCGCCACAAACCAGCTATTAACTTGTTTTAATTTACGATGAATTGACCTTGGTGACAATATAGTAATAAAAGAAATGAAGACATGCAAAGCTCAAGCAGGCCTGTCCTTACATTAAAACATTAGTACTGAACTTACTAAACTTCAACCTGATTACAGTTAGGCGAATTGGCATTTTAAAATTGACTCTAGCCTGCGTAAGTGTGTTTACCCTGAAATCGACTGATGTCCCGTCCATGAATCATTCCTGTCTTGTGCCTGATGTTTGCAGATGCCTCACAATCCTGGCCTTGATAAGTGGGTTAGAAAGACGGATGTATGTATGCCTATAACAAGTGCATACCGGCATCTTACACTCCAATCTCCCAATGATGGACAACTTAAATTTTATGTAAAATTAAACACCACCAAGATGTCAACCACATTAGAGTACTGCCAGCAGTTTGGTTCCACTTTAAGCAATTCCTATAACATTGGTACAGTTCTTATTGGATGCTACAGGCCTGCTCAAAAATTTCCTTTTATTGAAAAGCATGCGCCCATTATCAATTCAACTGCAGCACACATTTGCATAATATTTAAATAAGCTTCCATATAATGCAAGGGCAAGGAAAAAAGGACAAGAATCCTGACCAGGATAAAGAAATGGTTTATACCCAGCCAGAAAGCCATAATGGATGGGATTGCTGGGAGAAGTTAATTCTCCTGCACGACAAGTGGCAGTATTTCCCAAGGCTGGACCACTTTAAAGACACCTACAGGGTGGCATAGGAATTGTCTTGGTATTTGGGAACTGCAAGAGGGCGCTACCAGGAGAAAACTGCACTGGTTTCTGCACAACTCAGAAGTGCTATGGACGACTTTGGTAGGAGTTTGGAAATTGTTCCCAGGTTCACTTGAAAAGAGTCCACCTCCTCACTTAGACAAGTCAGGAGACTGTGGACAATGCTCTTTTAGAGGAAGAAGGAGGACTGACAGTGGTTTATTTTGCTGGTGTTGGTAGGAAAAAGGTATTTTTGTCAAATAAAAATTATTTATTTGAACCTGGATTTGCGATGGGTATTGTTGTGTTTGTGGTTTGAGAATCAGTGGCACCACCTTGTGATTACGGTAGTAAAAAGAACATAAGCTATGGTAATTTGCGACTTTGTCAGTTATTTTTGTCCAGATGTCTACAAAATAGACACAATAGGCTATATGCACACTCTTTCTTCTGGATTCTATGTCAGCCAGCTGCTGCAATTCCAACATTAATATCAAAACAGACTAGATATGACGTTTTTCACCCATCACTTCAAGACAAGCCCAGACAAAGGTAAATGACATAAATCTCATTATTGAAACTCGTGTTCCAAATGTCAGGAGGTTAAAAGAAGATGGCTACAAACTGTATGTTTCAAGCTACATCCCAATTACAAAGGTAAGATCTGGATGTATTAAAAATTTGCAACATGAACTGCCATGGGACAAATATGTATGTGGTTACATTAGGCTTCTTTGAAACAAAAAAAATAAAAATAAATAAAATGAATTAGTCATTAAACTTTATTCAGGGACAGATAAATATGTAGGTAAGCTTAATACATAATAAAATGAGTCTGCCGGACATCTTACCTTGTAAAAATGTGAATGACTCTATCAGAGTAGCAAAACTGCATCATTGTACGGGTCTCAATGTGTTTCCTCAGCTGGAGGATCTTCTCTCTGAGAGAGATGTTTTCATCAAGCGCTAGACTGACAACTACTGGATCCAGAGATAAAAAATATTCATGGTCCTTGAAGATTTTATCATCCACCTGCTCACCTGATGCGACATCCTCTATGAGCTGCTTTCTCCTCTCCCAAACCCTCGGTCTTAAAAGTAGAATGGAAAAGGAAGTACTGCCTTGTCTCAGACCCTGGTTTGTGAAAATCCTCTTTTTTAAACTGCCGACTACAAACCCGGGTATAGGGACTAACCACAAAGCTCTCTCTGCCGATAGTGACGATCCATTCAGATTGGGTTTCTGCATCAAAGGGAAATGTATGAAAACTAAATATCTTGTTGTACTAACTGGAAGTTCGATATAAAGGTACACGTCAATTTTCAGCTGTAGAGCTATCTGTATGCTGAAATTACACAAAAATCACAACTGCAATATGGACAATGAAAGTGACTGAGCAGGCTGAGATTTCCCCAGAAGAACGTCAGCACTACTATGTGCATATAGCCTATTCATGCCCAGGCATCAACATTCAAAAATATCAAGAATGATGCTTAGTGATTACTTTCTGAGGTAAATCCATACGTCTCAGACGGAAAGGTCAACATGGAGGAGGATAAAGTAAAACGAGCTCAAGTGCACAGCCTTTTAAAATGGCTGAATGTCTCAATGCTTTGATTTTTTTCTTTTTCCTTCTGAAAACCACATGGATACACTGCTTCGCAATACGTATGTAATCTCAAAGCACAGACCAATGCTCATTCACATTCTTGGCTTAAAAAGTGAACAATTTCATTATGTTTTAAGGCTTTTTCTATCACCAATGGACTCATGTACCCTTTCAGCCATGTTGTAAGCGGCAAGAAGAGACAAGGTATTTTTAAAATTGATAAAAAAAGCTTCATTTCAAAACACAATATTATGTGGCAAATTAATATACCATTATTGTAAAGAAATAATCAACATGAAAAGTCAAATCTTATCCTTTAAGAACATAAATGGAGCAGACGATGATAGATAGATAGATAGATAGATAGATAGATAGATAGATAGATAGATAGATAGATAGATAGATAGATAGATAGATAGATAGATAGATAGATAGATAGATAGATAGATAGATAGAATAAAGAATAAACAATCTACTGGACATGGACCACAAAGGGGTGATTAAGTATAGGTAACTGGTACCACATCTTCTGCAAGGTAAATAAGATATTATATGTGTGGCTACAGGCATTTCAATCTCATAATGTCAAACTGAGAACCTCTAAATATGATGTTATTAAAAAGAATACACTTGAAGGCTTAAAATAAACATAACCACCAGCATGTATTGCTGTCCAAAACTGAGTGAGCTGCAGGTGAAAATGACTATCAGAAGAAAGGCATGACTGAAAGGATGAGAAGGAAGCTTTTTACTGAGGGTTATATGAGAGGAAGCACATTCTCCATGGCTACACAAGTAGTATTGTTTCTAAAGGGGCACTCTAGCTTCAGGTGTTTGCTCCACCTGATTAATTAATAAAGATCTGTTTCTTAAAGCTAATAAATCACATTGTTTAATTCAGTGGTTAAAGTGTGTTTCCACATGGCCTCATTAAATACTTCAAATGCTGTAAATTTTCCTTTTCTCTGAACATCACCAAAACATTTTGTTGTCAGGAGTAACTCAGAATTTCTCCATCCACCACTTTCTCTTTACTTTCCAAATATTTTATGAAAGACTTCATAATAGGTAAATGAATCGAACAATTGACCAAGTTAGCCTTTGGCCTCCCTTTGTTAGTTGCAACTCATATTCAACAGACATTTGGGGAAGCAAATGAAGAATTTAAATGCGTCTGCCCAAAAGTACATGAATTAATAAATTAGATTTTTAAAAAGCAAGTCAAAAACATGTATACAATACAAAGTTGTATCTTCTGTGGCAGAAATAATTAGCTCTCGACTATGAAAGATAATAAAAACCTGCAGACATTCCAGCTTTCAAGAGTTTACATGCTCCAATTTACAGGCAAAATAATGAATATATATATGCAACAAAAAAGCCATCAGAGGAAATGTCTGGAATGGCAGAAAAGGTTTTATCTTTGTTGTTCTCTTTCTAAGGTTTAGATAATTGAAATAATAGTTTTCTCTGCAGGCTTTCAGTCATGAAAGGCTGAAAAGCCCTCGATGCATTTAATGCAGCTGGCTGAACAAGGTGTCATGGACCACTTCTTTATTTTTATTATTAATTTGACTAAATTACTCTGTTTAACTCACTTTAATTTCAAATAAAAGTATGTAATACTCTTGCCTAATGGATGTTAATTTATTCTTTCACATTTATTCTGGAAGACTAACTTGTTTTAATTCATTTATTAATTCTTCAAAATGTGAATATTACATACTCTTAAAACACTATACTTACCTTAGCATCTAACAATCTTAGAAAACCAGCACACCTTGACATTCTTATGGCCTTATGGAAACTTATCAATATTTCTTTCATGTTAAATTATGGAATTATTCATCTAACAAAAAGTTTGAACACCAAATAACTATGCAAGAAATTAGCCCTAAACCATCTTTAAAAAAAATGAACACATTATAGGAATCAGAAGGTGCCTGCTGGTGATAGGAAAACTGATACTGAAAAATGGTATGGCCTCCCAGATGATTTAAACAAAACCAGAAGACTATGTGACCCTCTGTCAACTAATTAGCAAAACATTGCATAATTCAGCAGGCATTTTTACTTGTGACAGAAAAGAAAGTTAGCCATAGTGAACAACTGAAGGCATCTGTGGCAAAAACAAAGCAGAATGGCGAACCATTCCATTGGCTTATGTTTGTCAAAATCATCAAATGCTCATTTGAGCATGTTCAACTCATTTTTTTGTTGTTCTAATTCCTAGAAAAAACTTTTTTTCATTTGTTATTTTCTGTCCCATGCTTTGTAACATCATTTGCATTAGCGTCAAGCTCCCTTATAGGAACGCTGCACCATTGTTACGCTATAAATCACACTGTCTTCTTAAGGGCAAGGAGTTGTGAACAGCACTTCAAAGAATTTTTTAAAAACACATAATAAAAAAGAATAATTTAAAAGTATCTAAAGAATAAGGAGTGTAAGAAAGTTTAATAATCGACCGGAAGTGGTTGCCTGTTCACGACAGACTTTTTTTTCGGCTGTCTTGGTTTATCTACAGCATGTTTGTCTGTTTATTGTTTTTAGATTTCTTTTTACATTAAATAAATACAAAATACTGGAATTCAACAGTCTCAAATCAAAGGCATCTGACCGTGAATCCTGTGCTCGGCTTTCTGTTAGCTAAACCCTGCAAATTAGTGCATATCCAGAGGTCCCTGACACCCCTCTCTTACAAGGAGATTAGGAAAATGGATAAATTGTAGGCACAAGACAAAATTCTCTTTTCTTTTGCAATATAAAACACTGTCAATACAAAATTTTGCCTTGTATCATGTATTGTGTGGCATTATTACATGACAGAAATGAAGTCCAAAGGCAAACAAAAACATCTTTTATTGAAGTAAGGGCTTTAAAATTTTGAAAAACTAGAAGAACTAAGTTGATTGTACTTAGGTAGAACTGCTATTCACTCTGTGCAAAGAAATTAAAATGAAGGTTTTCACTGCACAACATACAGAAGATATCACTGGCAAAATGTCATTAACACAAGTTAAGTGTTATGCAGTTCCCACACACAATTTAGTCAGTTGCATCTTTGGACAAGCACGCCGAATCGAACATCATTTTACAGCTACACAACTGCATACGCAGTTGCTTTCAAAATGAACTCTACTGCGACTGCCAAAGCATAAACTTATCATCATATTGGAACAGGTGTTAAACTTAAATGCTACTGGAAGCAGCATGCTGCAATCAATGCAGCTCTGAAAAGCTGTGGATGACAGAATGACAGCCTGAAATTCAGGAAGAGTTTTTTTTTGTGATCAAATGTTTATTAACAAAGTATAACTCATAAACAATTGCAATAGCTCACAAAATGATATATTATAAAATACCAATAAAACACCCATCCCACGGCTCCTACCACCCACCAGTCTCATATGAACAAAAGCAAGCCCTTGAGTGGAAGGCACAAAAGGAAAAAAGGATAACCAGATAAATAATTAAAAAACCTAAGTCAATTGTGGTATACAGTTTCCCTCTATATGCGTTAAGACAATTTGCGAGGCCAGCTGCCTCTATAAAATACAGGTGATAGACAAACCATTAATCCATGCTGCAGATAGTTCAAGCAAAATAAGATTTAAAAAGGAGATTTCCCACAAATCAGAAGATAATAATCTAGGAGATTTCCAGCAAGAGGCTAAGGCAAATTTTGCAGCAGTTGTGCCTACAGAGACTAACCTTTGCTGGAAAGAAGAAAGAGAGACAGCAGACAACATTTCTGCTTGCCTCTCATTTAATGAAGAAAGTAATCAATTCAGAGGGCTGAACTCTTCTAATAGGACTATTAAAGTGATGGGGGAAAAAGTTAATTAGGAGTGAAAACTGGTTAATGATTAGGAAAAGGGTTAGAATGAAAACCTGTTGCCAATGTGGCACTCTAGGCCTAGAGTTTGACACCAAAGGTGTGGTTTAAACTATAAAAATAGCAATTTTTTTTAACCACATCCATAATTCGCGGTTTTCACAATTTGCAGGTGCTTTAGGAACGCAAGACCCGAATTTCAGGGGTGTACTGTAGTATGAGGGATTCTAACAGAAAACAGAGAGAGAAAAAGCAGACAGCACCAAGGAGTCACCAAATCAGCCTTCCATCCACAGGTGGCGGTCACATGGATTCCCCCAGAAACAGGGGTAGGATATAGCAGGGTAGAATTATACAGCAGTGGATCTTGCATTACTCTCAATAGCAGTCCTCTAGCATGATGAAGAGAGAAAGCAGCAAAATTCCCAAATGCCTGCTTTTCTGGTGAAATCAGGGTCAAAATGTCCCTGCTACATCTGTACGTATTGAATGTAGGGGATGATGTCACCACTGAGAGGTCTTGGCTTCATGCAGAGTTCTGACATTATCATTTTTCTTAAAAGGAAATATAACATTATAAGTCAGTTGCTGACTGACATTATAAGTTCTTCATGGATCCAGTCAGGACCTACAGCTAACAGGTGAGTAAGACATTCAAGCAGGAAATAAAAGGACAGCCATTTTTGTAGAAATGTTTAATGTTAACACAGAAAAGTTTAATTTAGCATTGTTTTGCACTGCAGTAATTTTATATTTTTTAAGTGCAGTGCAAACATTTTATGTTAATATTTAATTTGTGTGTTTGCACTATGATTCAAATTTATTTTGCAGTGTTTTGATTTTTTTAGTATAATAATAAAAGCAACACTAAACATACAGATCATTTATTTTTTCAAGAAAATTTCATTTAGTAGGAATATTACTTTGTGAAGCCTGGTTCTCAAAATGAAACTATTTTTTTCTGATTTCTCCATGCCCTCACTGGCTAGCTTCAGGACAATTAAAGCCACACACATATTTAAAATGGCAGCATATTTACTCAAACACTTTAAATCTCATCTTTACTATAAGAAGCTTTTTAGATAACTTATAACAGACTGACCTGGTAGTACTTCAACTTTTGCCTCATCACTTGCTTTCATTGTTGCAGCAATTTCCACAATGCACCTATACAACCCAGCATCACTCTCATTGACATTGCTGATGACAAGAGCTCCAGAAGGAAGACTTATTATTCTCTCATCCAAGTCCAATGGCTCCTTGTTCAGTTCCCATCGTGTGAATGGAACAAGGTCAAGGTTGACATCACAGCTGAGAACCACACTGTCACCCTGATATACCATAAGGGTATCTGGTTGGCTGTTGAACCTCGGAAGACCTGTTGAAGAGATTAAGAGAAGGTAAAGAATAGAAAGAGAAACAGCCATATATTTTTTTTTAAAGTATCAAATTGGGATACCTTTTTTTAATGAAAAATGATGGTGATTTTGGCAATATATTCATATGTTTAGTACTGGAGGTAAAACAAATAACACTAATAACTTCCAAAACAACAAGAAGCCAAAAAATATCTGGAAAAAAATATTCTTTAATTGTAAATTAAAATTCAACAGCTCAAATAACTCCAGGGAAGAAGCGTTTAATTTTTGAGTAGTTTACATTTGTTGTTTGCTACTTTTTTTCCTACTAAACATCATAACAGATGACTGATAAAATTACTTGTGCGAGGAGCTGGTTGTTTTCCCATCATGCACCCTCTAACATTTTTAATCATGGGTGTCAAAATTATTAATCTTGCCAAGTAACTTAAGACAAAGATGGCTAAAATACATAGTACAACACAACCTTGACTGTTTTGAATGCTCTGTGACTCCTCTTTCAAGTTGTAAGTGTAGATATCTATCTTACAAGGTTGACACAAGTCCTCTAGTATGATCTAAAAACATTTTTTTTTACTCTTAAATGAAATTAGTGGAGACCAGCCTGTTTAATTTGACCTGTTATCAGAAGACTTCAATTACTGCCATACATACACACAAAATGATGATAAAATAAAAACTGTAAAGGTATGAGCGGAATGTTAATTTTGAAGACAGTTTGCTGAAGAGGATAACCCTAAAACCACAATTCTGACATTTGAAGTTCTTCTTCACTATGAGGTCCTCTATGAGCTACGAGCAAGTCTCTAAATCTGTCCATTTCTTGTACATGCACATTTATGATTTAAATAAAAAAACAGTGTAATTTTACCTCAAAATTAATTTTAGGTAAAATATAAAAAAATAATTTAGTATGATTATTATAAAATAAACAGTCACTCTCCAATAATGTTAATGTTTATCTATGACTCTGAATGAGAAGCAGATGGGGAAGGTCATTTATTGAGTTTACTTCTGCAAATGAAGAAAGCATGGATGTAAATGACAGACTGTCACAGCCCGCAGTATTCATTTGAGATAGATTACAAATGCACATGCCCTATCACAGCTGGTGATGTGTTTTAATTGGTTGGTAGGAGGATTTGATACATTTTGAGTAGTGTGGTCAAAAGCTGCGACTTCAATCACAAGCAGAGTTCTACAAATAACAGGCAAGCAATCTTATAGAAAAATGTAACGGAAAAAACACAGTTTCTAAAAATTATTCATTGGAATGTAAAATAAGTGAAAAGAAAAAAAGCAGATATTATAATAAATAAGAGGCGAAAACCCAGCTGGTGTTGATCTACTGTATTTAGATATACTGCTTTAAGATGAATGTCTGACCAAAAGGCTCTCTTTTGTTATTTTGATCAAAACCATGCTGTAACAGCACAAAACTAATACCATTAAAAATTAAAATCATAAGAACAGCACAAATGCATTAACAATCCCTTACATGTCTATTACATTCTGTAATCTAAACTTGCATAAAAAGTCCAGCAGTTCTCTAAAAGTGTGAGCTCAGATTCATTCAGTTTGCAAGTCACTGTGCAAAGTTGGCCAGTCGCTAATGCTGTCTATGCTTGAAATGTAGGAATACATATTCGTTTAACAGTCAAGTTGAATTTTCAGTATTAACACTGGATTCCCTGAAGTCTACGAAAAAAGTTGTAATGCTGGACCACCTTAAATTCCTTCACACCTCCTCATCAGCGACTTTGTTTGGCAAATGTATCGATCAGCACAAGCAGCCTGCTATCCCTTCCCCCAGCACCACAGCTCAAGTCAGACAAAAAAAGTTCTCCCAGGTCAAGTGTGTTAATCAGAGGTGTCTGGGATTGTACAGGGTAAATAATACACCGTTATTTGAAATACATGCATTTCACGTGTGTTCTGTGTCTACAATGATCTGGGTAATTGTAGGATGACGGGAAATGCGAGGCAAGAAATGTTGAACACATAACTGAGACAGAAACATTTTCATGTTAGAGTACTAATGACAAAATGTTGACTTTAAGTGTATAATGTGTGAAGACTTAAGTCCAAATATCAAATAAACACTTCCACAAATGGTACAAGTATACCAAAACAATTGCACTTTTATTCAAGAATATAACCAAAGAAGAAGAAATTGGTTTGGGGTATGATGCGGACACGTCTGTTCGGATGGTGCAGAGGTAAGAACTGCTGTCTCATACTTAAGAGGGTGCTGGTTCAATTCCGGGTCATTCCTGCATTTACCGTTTTGAGTAGTGAGCTGCTCGTATTGTTACTATTATTGAGTAACAGCCGGTGTGAATTTATGGTACTTGTAAAGGTTAGTGTTTTTTTTTTTTAATTATTCAGTTTTATTTCCATCAGTCACGTTCATGTTCCCCCTGGTCTGACACTGCTAGTTTTCAAATTAGGATGTGGTGTAACAGAGGTGAACTTGGATAAGGATGAGAATTCTACATCGGAGAAAGGGAACAGAAGCCCTCCCTGCAAGAAACGTCCAGTCACACATAAGAACAATGCAGCTGCACCAGGCATAAAGGCAAAAGATGGACCCATCTGGATGCAGCAAGAGGTTGGGCATCAGTGGATCTGCCACACAGATCCTTCAACAAAACAGCAGGGCCTACAGAGCTCTCCATGGTATCGTGCAAAGTTCTGTTTGTGATTATGTTTTTTGATGGTCTTTATATGAAAAACATTTATATGTTACTTATATACTCACCTAAAGGATTATTAGGAACACCATACTAATATGGTGTTTGACCCCCTTTCGCCTTCAGAACTGCCTTAATTCTACGTGGCATTGATTCAACAAGGTGCTGAAAGCATTCTTTAGAAATGTTGGCCCATATTGATAGGATAGCATCTTGCAGTTGATGGAGATTTGTGGGATGCACATCCAGGGCACGAAGCTCCCGTTCCACCACATCCCAAAGATGCTCTATTGGGTTGAGATCTGGTGATTGTGGGGGCCATTTTAGTACATTGAACTCATTGTCATGTTCAAGAAACCAATTTGAAATGATTCGAGCTTTGTGACATGGTGCATTATCCTGCTGGAAGTAGCCATCAGAGGATGGGTACATGGTGGTCATGAAGGGATGGACATGGTGAGAAACAATGCTCAGGTAGCCCGTGGCATTTAAATGATGCCCAACTGGCACTAAGGGGCCTAAAGTGTGCCAAGAAAACATCCCCCACACCATTACACCACCACCACCAGCCTGCACAGTGGTAACAAGCCATGATGGATCCATGTTCTCATTCTGTTTAAGCCAAATTCTGACTCTACCATTTGAATGCCTCAACAGAAATCGAGACTCATCAGACCAGGCAACATTTTTCCAGTCTTCAACTGTCCAATTTTGGTAAGCTCGTGCAAATTGTAGCCTCTTTTTCCTATTTGTAGTGGAGATGAGTGGTACCCGGTAGGGTCTTCTGCTGTTGTAGCCCATCCGCCTCAAGGTTGTGCGTGTTGTGGCTTCACAAATGCTTTGCTGCATACCTCGGTTGTAACGAGTGGTTATTTCAGTCAAAGTTGCTCTTCTATCAGTTTGAATCAGTCGGCCCATTCTCCTCTGACCTCTAGCATCAACAAGGCATTTTCGCCCACAGGACTGCCGCATGCTGGATGTTTTTCCCTTTTCACACCATTCTTTGTAAACCCTAGAAATGGTTGTGCGTGAAAATCCCAGTAACTGAGCAGATTGTGAAATACTCAGACCGGCCCGTCTGGCACCAACAACCATGCCACGCTCAAAATTGCTTAAATCACCTTTCTTTCCCATTCTGACATTCAGTTTGGAGTTCAGGAGATTGTCTTGACCAGGACCACACCCCTAAATGCATTGAAGCAACTGCCATGTGATTGGTTGATTAGATAATTGCATTAATGAGAAATTGAACAGGTGTTCCTAATAATCCTTTAGGTGAGTGTATAAAAACCACGTTAAATGAGATGGAAAGATGGATGGGTGGATGGATGGATGGATGATCGGCTGTACTACAGGCTTACATTTAAAAGCATTCACGTTCAAAATCTGCAAGTCCAGCTTGTTGGGTCCACAAATCCAATATGCTAATTAAAGTTTGTGTGCTCAGTTTAGAATAGCATATACTGTATTTTGCTTTTTGATTTTGTTTTTGAGAGTTTGCTTAACCTTTGTTACAGTGTTTTCTGCAATATTACATAGAAAAATTCAAGTGATTAATTTTTCATACATGCCATACAAAAAGATAAAAATATCATCAATTAGAAATATAATAACTACATAAAATGTCTATATTGTAAAGTTCTTGTCTATGTGAACGCAGTACCTTTTATGGGTCCAACTGCACAATAACCTTTTTCTTATGTACCATCATTTTCCATTAAAATCAAAAAGCACTGCAACTGCTACCAGTATTTCACTGCATAGGACAACCTGCTCAATATGTATGAAGTATGTTGTGTCATCATTTAATCAACATAGTAATTGTTTTCCTCATCCCTCAGAGAAAAACATCCAATTCTATAAAACACTGAATGGAAAGACTTTAGCAGATCCATTGCTGTATGTTAAAGTGCATCTTACTACTTCATGTGCCATACTGCAGGCCATCTAGAGCAAAGCTGGCCTAAAAAATGGCAAATGCTCCTACCAGGCTCCTATTCATTTCAGGATAAGTTTAGTTGATTGAATGCTTTACTTTCACAGCCATGAAGATCACTCAATTTACCAGCTACAATTTCAAGCATCAGGGGATGCAACTTGGTGAAAACGAAGTTCATTCAACCCACTGCCAACACTGCACCAAACAAAAGTAACTCTACAGATGTGTCTCACTGTTTTCTGTCTGGAGTAGTTGTAAGAGGATTTAAAGAAGAAAATAACAACGATAAACAGTAACCTTTCTCAAAGGGTAAATTTAAAACAGTAAACCAATACAAGTTTAGCATCCCTAGTCCAAAATGCCTGGGACTAGAAGGATTTAGCATTTTGGAATATTTGCATATACATAATGAAATATCTTGGGGATGAGACCCAGGTCTAAATACAAGCTTTAGTTAGGTTTCATATACACCACATACACAAAGCCTGAAGGATATTGTACACAATATTTTTGATAAGTTTATTTATGAATCAAAGTCTGGGCACAGGAGTATATGCAGAATACCTGTATCAGTTGTCAAACAACAAGAAACCTACAGGCTTTCAGCCTCCACTATCAGTGCAGTGTTTAAAATAAAAGGTTACTGAACACACAGAATAAGCAAAAAACACAGTGAGTAATGTAGGTCTTGCAGTGGTAATGGTTGATAAACCAACAGAGCATCCTAGCCTGTGTTTCCTCAAAGCTGAGCTTGGGGGATACAGCCTTTGTGAATGCACCACTCATTCCCCCTTTCGCACAGCAGATAGGAAGAGCCGCATAGCTGTTATTGAGCCTTTCATCATTTGTTTAAGCACTTGCAACTACTGAAACTTCACACAGCCACACACCACTCCCAGCCCCTTTTCTAGTGTTGTTTTTTCTCAGAAGTGTAAATAAAAAGTACAATTAATGTGTTACTTTACTTAAGTACAATTTTCAAAATTTGTATTTACTTAAGTAAAATTCACGTAAGGCTACTTTTAGCCCACTTAATTTTTAGGTCAAATTGCATATTTTTTTACTTCATTACATTTTTCTCAATACTTGTTACACACACCAAATTATTATAAAGGAGACCAAACAGGTATGTTGTCAACTTAAGTTATAGTTCAGTGTTGCTCAGACAAAGCCGACAGAATGTTGTATATTCTTCAAAAATAAAAGCACAACAGCGTGCCTTCCACTGCTCATTTGGCAGGTTATTTCCATCCTCACTGTTCAGACATGAAAGCTGAATGTGCACTTTCCCCATGATCATATTTCAAAGCAGGAACCTAGAGAAATCTTGGCCTTCAGAAATTTGCCTTGAAATTTAAAGAAACATTTTGAAGTAAGCATTTTTCTCCTCTTCTTCTCATGTAGAGCCTGTGAAGTCTTTTTAATCTTGCGCAAAGATGATTTTATGGGTATAAGTAATATACTGAAACCACACGTTATATACTGTAAAAAACAATATTCATATGTTGCATGCACAATATATTGGAGACCAATTACTGAAACAAAAGCGTAAGCCTGGCCATACAAGTTACTGGCTAAATAGAGAAGACAGAGTCAGTGTTCAAGTAAGACTTCATGCAAGAGTGAAGGGAGTGAAGTCTGGGTCTTGCTGTTCCTTGTTAGGCAAGAGCTAATATAAAGGGTATCCGTGTTTCTTCAAGCAGCGATAAATATTTTTCTTGCCACCTTGTGAAATCTGAGCTGAGGGAAACCTAACAGAACACTGCCATGCCAACCAGAATCTACCAGATTCACAATGACTAAGGATAACATAGGTGGCCTATTAAGTGATTATTCTAGTTTTGTGTGCAAGACTGAAATTGGAGAAGTTATATATATTTTTTCTGGGTAAATCCTGTACAACTGTTATTCTATCTTCCAATGAATCTCAAAGTGTGTGGCATACATTTTTTCTGAGCTGTTCTATTTATTAGTCCTTTACATCATTCAGGAGAAAGAAATTAAATTTAATAAATCTGACCCATGTCCAGAGTATTCTTCAGTAGAACAAATTGGGAGAATGCACACTTACAATACATCAAGCTTTAAAATAATTCATTAAAACACAACACACTGCAATTATATGATAAAAACAAAGTTATCACACTAACTAAGAACTACGGATTTTCATTTTCCTAAACTTTGTTTTTGCTCAATAAAAAGCTGATCACAAAAAAATAACTGACAGTAATAAACAGACATAAAAAGTAACCCAACAGCCTAAGCCATGGGATTATTAAAAAAAAGGAGTTGCAATCTGAGAATTAAACAACTGAGCCACAGCAGACCAGGATTCAATTGCATTACTGGAAGCACCATTAATCTGTGCTCCAGACAACTCCAAATGTATTAAATTGTAGGAGGAGGACTGCTAGTTGTCAACAGTGATGCATTCAGGTGTCTTCCAGCGGGAGGCAACAGACTTTCACGTCAGCAAAGATGCAGCAATAGTTATTAGAGGATCTAATAAGGATGTCTGAGATTGAGGCAGTAATATCAACTGCCAAATATCTTATACTACTACATACAGGGATGACAAACAGGAGGGAGAATTGACATCACATATCATTATGGGGCAAGTGAGACTATTTAGACCAATTAATTTTTTAACTGGATAGGGCTTCGAAACATCTGAACACATCAGTCGGAGCATTAACTAGGTAGAGGAGGATATAACAGGATATTAAATGACTAGAATTTTAAATTGTAATAGGAGTTAGGGGTCTTTATCTTGCTTCAGACGTAACGTAATAACTGTAATATTAAAAGTAGGGTTTAAATGGCCAGAGGAGGCAACTGCACTGATCATCTTAAAAACGGGAAGGGATAAATGTTTCCAGGGGCCTTGCCTGTGCTTATCGAGTCTAATGCCTCTTTAAATACAGACAAAGAGATGGGAGCATCTAGAAGGGAAGCCTCTTCTTTAGTGAGACAAGGGAATGGAAGGGTGGTAAGGAATGATTTGATATCTGAGGGAGTGGTACCAGAGTTATCAGTAAATATTTTATAGTAGTAATCTACAAATTAATTAATTATTATTAGGGGATCATTAGAAATAGAGACAGATTTAGTATGGATAGAAGGCATGGAGGTGAACAAGGAATTTTTCTTAATCCTAGTATCAAGACGTCTGCTTGGCCTGGCCCCAGAGACATAATAGTGAGCCCTAGTGCAGTGAATTAAGAGGCTATCAAGTTCAGATCTGGTGTTAGCAATCAGTAATTCATGTTCTTTATTAACCACAAGGGGGCATGCTCTTTCTAAGGAAGAAAGTTTAGACTTGAGGACTCATTTTTTGGAGTTTAGTACATGCTAAGTGTGAGAAAAGAAGAGTGTAAAGTCCCAAATGAAACCGCTAATTGCCTCCCAGATGGCACCTGCATTATCTACAAAGCCAATATTAAATGATAAGAACTCCTCCAGTATGACATCAAGTTGTTCGCAAAACAATTTATTTTTCAGAAGAGACAAGTTGAATTTCCACCTCAGGGCCCAAGATGTTAAAAATGGAAGGATCAACTGTAAATTATTAAATTTGTGGTCGGATATAGCAGATGAGACCAATGAAACATCTGAAACCAATGAAGCCAGGTTCCATGATATGAAAATATAATCAATGCAAGACTGTGAATTTTGATGGGAAGAGAAAAAAATTCTCTGACTGAAGGATTAAGAAACCAAAATGAATCTATTAAATTAAGATTGGCAGTAAAATTACATAAAGAATATGCAGAGTGAGGTGTGCGCTTGCTGCCCAGTGGTAGAAGTCTGTCTTGCTATGGATTTAAGGCAGCGTTTGCATCAAGGCAGACTAGAAGTTCACAGTCAGAGAACTTAATATAACAGTCGGTGAGGTTGGGGAAAAAGGAGGGGCGATATGGAGTATAGCCATAGACGGAAACGAAGAGTAATTTATGATCTTCTAGATCTGACTTCAAGTAACAAAATCGGCCCGTATCATCGCTACCCGATTCTGCATCCTTAAGTTAGTAAGGTGCAGCGCACCAGAATAAGAATGCCATATCTCTTAGAACGAAAGAAGGAGAACACCACAACCCTGTAGAGCTTATTATTACAGTGGGAGAAAACTGCGGAAAACAGGTGCAGCTCCTGAATTAAAGCCACGTCCGCATGGTGACAGTGAAGGAGATTGAGGAGGCAAGCTTGCTACTGACCGAAGTACAGTAATACAGTATTATAAACATAAAACCTAAAAGTCTGCCCAGCTCAGGTTCCCTCCAAAACCTTCCCCAATCAACCCACAAACTACCCCCAGTGACCGGGATCCCACAGTAAGTAAACACATAAAAGCAGAAGCAAGCAGCGATGTCCCAAACCCCCCCCAGTACCCACACACCCCATCCGAAACCGATCCCCAAACTACCCCTGGATGCAGGCCTCCCAAGAGTGCAACTAAAAGAAACTACCATAAAATGAGAACAAGAAGAGAGGCCAAAAACTACCCACACACTTCGTCTTCACCCTCCACCACATAATTAATGAAAAAGAATGAATTATGTCTTGAAATAGTATGCGCAGTTCAGAGAAAAAAAAGAAGACATAAGACAATACTGTATAATGGAGGGAGAGCCTCCACTGCAGCACCTGGCAACCCACGTTAATGTTGAAGATGCCTTAGGCCCAACCACCCCCATTGCCACAAACCCATTGAAAAGATAACTACACAGAAAGTACTTAATTCCAAACTCAGCGTATGTCAACATAGCATAACATCAATATCATATGAACAACATAAAGGACAATTAAAAAAGTGATTCCAGTTAATAATAAGAAATATTAGGCAAGACGGAAACCTGAATGGCCAGAACTTGACCTTGACCAATGATGTACACAATACAATGGTGTAATTCAGAGTCAATGGAGAAATCCTCATGGAGTGAAAGTGCCAGTTGAAACAAAGTTGTCCATCACTCCAAGTGTTTCAGAAAAGTGAGTCAAACAAGTTGATGTGCTGAACCAAGACTTATTTTCAACTTTGCAGAATACAACAAATATGGCTAAAGACCAACGGCATGTGTTTTCTGGGCAACTGGTGTGTGTGATAGTGCAGTTCCGCACCTTTCCCCTCTTACATAATGGGAGCCTCTTGAACCTGACAATGTCAGTATCAAAAATGAGAGGAGTGTGGGAGAAGAGGACAAAACTCATCCGAGCAAGGGGATGGTGAAAAAGGCACATGCTTTTAATTAAAAAAAAAGAAAAATCCAAATCCAAATAGTGTCCAAAGTGCAGTGCTCAAATAAATTCAATAAATTAATAATCCATAAAATGAGTTACCACCCGCTATACTGCTGTGCAGTGACTGAACTGAAACACGGGAGGAAGCAGAGGTGCGAGCCTTTGAAATTTTTGTCTTGAACACGGCGTGCCTCTGACAGAATTTGATTGCGGTCCGAAAACCTCAGAAATGTTATCATAAGAGGCCATGGGTTTGGCGGCATCAGCACAGCCAGTATGCACACAATGAGCCTGCATGATGTCAGGGACAAAGTTTGGGAACCACTTTTGCCACATTTGGGAGAGGAAGTAAATCAAACTGTCTCTCTCAGGCTCTTCTTTAAGTCTGACAATTCTTAAATTGACTCTTCAAGCCCTATCTTCTTGATAGATCAGTCTATCTTACAAGTCAGCAACTTCTTTACAGAGAGCCTTCACTTCCATATTGTGACAGGATAGGATAGATTGAAGGGCTCGGATATCCTTGATCAGTTTTGCCTGCTCATTTTTAACAGCTATCAGGAAACCCCGTATTTCAGTGAAATTGGTCTGCATTGCACTATTCAGCGTGGTGGTGTGTTTGAGGAGGAAATTTTTCGAGTCGCAGCAGGCGTCCATATTGGCTCTGGATTCTTTTGGAGGATGTTTCAGCTTCTTTGACGAATTAGAATGGGGCAAGGAAAGAAGACATCTGTTCTCGGTAACAGTGAGAAATATGTTACAGTATGTCGATTTAGTAATAAAAGTAAGGTGGTAGAAAAAGTAGATAAGTGAGTTTTATTGGCGTGAGGAGTGAGAGTTCAAGTCCTAACCACCCATCACGGTGAAGCATCATATGACTTCCATATTCAAAAATTGAAGTGCAAGTATTTTTAGAGCACTGAAACAAGAATCAAAATAAATACATAGAATCTTCGGTGATCCCTAGTCAGAATTACACTCAAGCCTTTCACAGAGGCTTGTGAATTAATTCTGTACTGTGTCATTAGCACCCGGCCTTTGGCCAGAAATCCTTTCAGAACAAAACCAACTACAAAGTGTAGGGATGACAGCTTCAACATATTTAAGAAATGCATCTGAATTAATGTAAAAAGACTGTGGTGTATTTTCATTGCTAATACAGTGGCACCTGCCTGCAATTACATTATTACAAAAGGTTGTTATGCAAGCCAAACTATCAAGTGAATAAGAAAATATGGAAATTTAACTAAATTAGCTATACATCTGTAGGGATCAATGTGGAAACTAAGGTTTCCTTTTGAGGAATCAATGTAATCCAGAAGGGAATAGACTGATTCACAACTGTAAAAGCTTAGTATTATTGTTACAGTGTGCTGCCATTTTTTAAGTGAACAATCAGTTGTTCTAAATGGAATACCATAGGACTGAGAAGATTACACAATTTTAACTTGTTACTTATTGGTTATATACTTATTTAGATAATGTTGTTAATCCAGGCAAAATAAAGATTGATGATGATGTGACAAGATATATTTTGATATTAATGTTCTTTTTTTTTTTTTACTCAGAATGACCACACTGCTTTGACCATAATCTATTATAATGATACTCACTGTTCAGTAATCTTTTTTTTTTATTACAATAAAAGATACACTACAAAGTGATTGCCTAACCCCTTACTTCTATCACTCAAAGGACTTGTCTGGTTAAAGGATAATTCATCTCAACATGCCACAAAAGTAGTTGTCATTACATATTTTATTTAATTTACTGATTTCTAGATTTAATTGTAAATAAGGGAAAATATGAAGCTTTGCACTTCATACCATTTGCTAGGGTACTATGTAATATGCTTTCGTGTCTTCAAGAAAACAGTTATTGCACTGGCCTGTACAGTGAGAGAGTTTGACAAAGGGACTCCTTAATCCATTGTCACATTACACAACTTCTAGTCATGGGGTATGTTAGATTTGTTTGCCACATTCACCGATTTTGTCTTTGGACCGTATCAGTTTTAACAATTGGGGGAAGAGGGGGAGAAAAAAAAAAAAAAAAAAAAAAAAATCACAGGGCATGTCTACTTTACCAAACAATGTTATCGACATGTCTTGCTGCATGTCCACTGGTTGCAAACGAAGTGTGTTATTGAGTCACACGTGTTAAACTACAAGATCTTAATGCTGCATTATGATGTAGTATGAATTTGCTGGCATAATAAACTGTAATGGATTTTAGTGTTGTCTGTATTTGTTATATTGTGCAAAGCATTTTTAATTAAAACAACAAACTTTATAACGTGTGTGTACTTTATAAATTGCTTCAACATTTATTTGTGTTTACATTTAGTTACTTAATGCAGTGAAACAGGAGATTAAGTAATCTTTTGGAGATCTGGCACTACCAGAGAGGGATAATCCCCTTCTTAAAGATGACAAGCAAGTAACTCACAGTTTGCAAAGCCCTTGCCTGTTCAGTGCGATTCTTGGCCAGTTTGAGGCAAGATCAAGAAATTATTCATTAATTTGTTGTCTGTTCAAAAGAAAACTTCAGCGCTAGCCATTATTCACCCTTTTCCATTCTTTATTTAACCTAACTGTGGTATTTGGAGCTACTATTTCTTTGTGCTTTGTACTCCCGGTTACAGATTGAGAAGTAAAAGTCACTGTGATATCACACTGAATCTAAATTCTGGTTCCTAAGCTTGAAGGAAAAAACCTAAACAAAACTGTAGTGATATAAAGATTCACCACAGGACAACAAAAGAGAAAAGACGCGTGACTCATTACAAAACAATACAGACACCCAGACCAGTAATACAAAGAACAATACACCATGTGAAAACAATGGGTATTACCTCTTGTTGAGTGATAAGACATTTCTAAAATTGCTATTCTCCAGCTAGCAGATGAACAATAATGGATACAAGTATTTAAAAAACAGACAGGAAGTCTGAATTTCTTAAGTCTGGCAAGTAAATTACGTGGCAGAATAGATTTAATCAACATTATTTCATCTATATCAGCCTGGAAGCTAATTTTTGTTCCACTCTACTAAGTCTATATTATCTGCTGTTTTCACAACCCTGCACCATGAAAACATGGGAAATTTGCTTCAAGAGGCAGACAGGCAGGTGAGAAATTAACCATATGGCAGAAGATTTTCACTTTCAATTTCAAAGGATGCCAACAACATGATGCCAAGATGTGTTGCTAAATTGCAGCAAGATCAGCAGATTTCCATTTTTAAGGCACTCCTTCAATTCCATCTCTAATGTGAAGCCAGCATTTCCTAGCTTCATGTGCAAAACAGCCTGAAGGAAAGCTCTATATTAAAATAAAGAACAAATAATATACATAGTAACAAAAACATGTAGTACAGTAAAAAAAAACCAAGCCAATCTCAGCAGATGCAGAATGCTTTCCTCACATGCTAGCATTAACTTAAATCTGTCTGCTTACAGACCTTAAACGATTAATGGCTTTGGCAAATAATGCTGAAAACACGGAGGGCAGTCTTCACAAAAAACAATACTCTTTACTATATGTGTATATAATTTAACAATAAGTGAAAGAAAGCACACTACATTGCTACTTCACACTGACTAACACTACTAATGAAATGCAAATAAAATGAATGTACATGAAGAGTGTACATTGTTGCATTGACACATTAACAGTTTCTGAATAACTAAAAGCTATGCCACATTACATAACTTCTCCAGCAATCATCATTTGTTGCCTTGACCTACGTAATCTTAGCGAGGCAGAGGTAGTCGTCGTACTCCTGTGACGCCGAATGCCTAATGTAACATATTCAGTGACCCACTCCAATAGATCTGCAACTTCCTCCAATACGAGATTTGACTTTGCTTTTAGTCGCTGGGGGCAAGCTGTGTGTGTGCATTGGAGCGGACAACAAATGAAAGTTCATTCAGAAATACAAAGCATAGAATGTAGCAATAAGCAATAAGGACCATTGACGTTTTGCAAACAGAAGAAAAGATAATCTTTCTGATGTCTGGTGTTTTATATACAAAAACAGAATGAGGAGGGTAAAAAAAAGGCACAGACTGTGGCTGAACTTCCTGTTAGCCCTGCGTATAACGTCAGCTTAATCATGCAGCAAGTTATTCGCTGTCACAAAAAGGGTGAATACAGCTGTCCTGGAAAGTTGGCACTCAGTCAGTAAATGACATATGGGCATCGATTTCAGTTGTTTAAATTCACATTTAAACAATCGAGATCGGAGACTGCAATCAGCAAATCTGAAAAACCCCACAACTAGAAGTCGTTTAATATGACAAAGAATTAAGGACTCCCTTAACCAAACTCTGTCACTGTAAGAACATCTAATAAAATTACTGTAACTTCAGTTTAGGAATCCATTTACGAAAAGTGGTAATCTGTCTAATCTACCTAAAGTTTTCTTCAACTAATATCCTACGGTCCCATTTAGGGATGCTCCATCATTGCTTTGCTTGTTCTTGTGTTTCTATATTTGATGTGTATTCGACAGTATAGATGCGGTCCACTGCTTCCATTGTTTCTGAACTGTTGTTAACTAAACTTCTATAGACTGAATTGAATTCTCTCATCTGTAAATGGATTGACAGTTTTCTGACAAACCGGAAACAATATATTTGTGTGGGCTACCACCTCTCAGACTCCATATTAGCAGAGGTGCCCCTCAAGGCTGTGTACCTTCCCCCATAATTTATTTCCTCTACACCAATGACTGTAGGTCCACTGATCCTTCGGTCAAAATCATTAACACTACAATCCCTGAAGCCTGCCAAAATATTCGTAATCCCAGATCACCTTAAATTCTCTTGCACCTCTCCTCATCAGCATCTTTGTTTTGCAAATGTGTCAATCCACACAAGCAGCCTGCTATTCCATTCCCCACTGAGGCAGTTGGTCACGTCTGACGAAAAATTCTCCCAGGTCAGGTCTGTTTATCTGGGTGTGAGGTGTCTGGAATTGTATAGGGTAAATAATATATTGTTACTTGAAACACATGCATTTCATGTGTGTTCTGTGTCTATAACGATCTGGGTAAATGTAGGATGACTGGAAATGTGAAGCAAGAAATGTTGAGCACATAACTAAGACAAAAACGTTTTTCATGTTATAGTACTAATGACAAAATGTGTATAATGTGTGAAGACTAAAGTCCAAATATCAAATAAACACTTTCACAAAATGTACAAGTATAACAAAACAAGTGTGCTTTATTCAAGAACATAACCAAAGAAAAAGAAATTATTCAATTTACATGTTGCTGTCAATGTGTAAAAACCACAAAATTCTCCATGCAAACAGCAATTACAACTTCTTTCAATAAAAATGAATGATTCTGCAGTCAATATAGTGGAATCCTTCAAATTTTGGGCACAACTATGCCTAACACTCTCAGATGGGATATTAACACCACTTCAAACACTAAAAAGACAGGGTTGCAATTGTACTTCCTGCACCAACTAAAGAAATTAAATATTTTCCAGTCAATCCTAGTTCAATTTTACAAAGCCATACTTGAAAGTGTAATCACATTTTCCATTGTTGTCTGGTGTGGCACAACAAAGGCACACTCCAAAAATAAATTATAACTTCTTGTGAGGTTTGCTGAGAAAATAATTGGTTGTGCCCTTCCATCTTTGCAGAACAGTATACATCTCGTATCACTAACCATGCCAAAAGGATCACCATAGACTCATCTCACCCAGCTCATCACTTATTCCAAAACCTCCCCTGTGGTAAACGTTTCATGTCAATTGAAACTAAAACTAACAGACATCTCAATAGTTTCATTCCCAGAACCATAGCCCTCTCAAACCAGTAACTTTGGCTGTCTTCTTTGCATAATCATGATTTCTATCATATACTGTTTGGTGTGTGTGTAATATGCATGTGTGTGCGCATGTGCATACACGCTACACACTCACACTTTCACATCATCATTTGCACATCTTTTATGATATACTATTCTGTAACTTTGTATGAAGTTTTTCTTATTTACGCTATAAATTATGTTGTGTTCTGTTATAAGCAGCTCCAAATCTACCTAGTCAAATTCCTGCACACCGAGTACTGGCAAATAAAAGATTCTGACTGTGATTCAGGAAATTCTTCATTGTATGAGAAATCAGAATCCATGATCAACTTCTAAATCAATGAGTATAAACAGTTAAATTACTAAAAGCAATCTTAGCATTCAGTGACACACCCCAAAAATTATATGCTTTGTATTGTATGTCTAAAGTACATTATCTATGGAGAAGACATTGGGTAGATCACAATCGCCTAATATGGATTAAGTGTTGACATTTCTAGAGCTGAATTAGCAGAAGCTGGGGAATGTATTCCTTGCTTTAGCCAGATACTATTAAGATTTCAGTCTATACTGTGCAGTTTTCTTTGCCTATTTAACCAATCTGTGTAAAGGGACCTTAAACAGAACAATTTATTTAAAAGCAAAATGCTAGAATGCTGAAAAGGGCACTATTGTCTCTCCCAGATGTAAGGAAAGCTTCCTGCATTTTACGATTTGTCTCTTGGCTTTATTGGTAAAGTGTCTGAAGGAGAAATAAACCATTCAGCTATTAAAAATAAAAAGGGACATTTACACTTGAAATGGACTATATGATCTTAGTGGAAATGTCGAACTGGTTGCTGAGTCACTACAATAGCTTTACACCTACCGTGCTTGAACCCTAGTTATCCCAAGATTGAACATTACTGGTGACGTCATCTGAAATTTAGGGAAGTTCATGTCAAAGGCTTAAGATACAACTCTCAGCCTGGAAGTTTATTTTGTAGTACAAGCTGCAACATCATATTTTAGAAAAATAAAGTTAAAACATGGAAATGAGATCAAAAGATAAAGACTTTGGGTTAACCCTTTATCTCCGGTGTGATAATCTAATATCAAATAGTCCAGTTTGGCTTAGCTTCCACTAACAACTAGAGGTGGGTGAGTCGAGCCATATGTGTAAGAGCAAATCTTAGAAAGTTAATGCTTTAAGTTAAACTCATATTAGTGTTTGCTTAATTTGAATAGAGTATCATTTTCTTTCATTGGTATAGACAATGGTAGAGCTTTTTACCACCTGTAAGCTAATAAGATACAACACAACAAAAAACAACATCTTTGCAGAGGTTGCATTGTAAATGATGGGTCAATTCTGAAATATTGTGTAAATTATTTAATATATTATTTTGTAAATTATGTTATTTTAAAATAAGAGTTGATTATGTAGCTATATTACTCTGAAGTGACATAGCCTTTCAACATTTATTTTGTTTAAATACAGTGTGTTTTACATGAAGTGCACTTAGGAACATCAATTGTACATATGTAAATTACTTCAAGGTAAAACAATTAATTATATACAAGCTGCTGTTATTTCTTAGAATTATTTTATACATCAAAATTATAATTAGATAAACAGCATTAAATTAGACAAAGTGTAAGCACTTTTTTAGTCAAGTTTTCTCAACTAAGACTTGACTTGCTTATTTAAATCCAGTGATTCAACTTGACTTTCTTGAATATAATCATTATAACTTAAGACTTAACCTAAAATTGGGGCTTGAAGCTTACTTGAGATTTGCATATGCAGGACTTCGTTCCATCTGCTAAGAAACATGGACCACACTGACCAAACCCTTTCGAATATTTCAGTTAATCTCCAAGTGCATACTTTCTTTTTAAAGGTTAGCAAAACATTTTTCTCTTAACCTTTTACATGAATCTTGACAACAAATTATAATGGGAACCCTTCAGATAAAGGAAATTTCAGATTAGGTTGTTATTTTAAAGTTATAAAAAAAACAACACAATTCTCAACTCAAGACCTTGAAAAGTCAGGCATGTAATAAAATAAATTTGAATCATTTACTATAATGAGTATAATGTCAAAGATTTACTTAGCAAACTGGTATTCTTGTCCATGGCACTTGTGAAAAATCAAATAAACACTACAGTCTGTGATCTCTACACCACGGGCAGATTTATCAAAGTTTCTGTGCAAAGTAGCTTAGCATAGAAACACATTGAAATTTATGAAAGGGATTTCTTTATCTCTACTCACACTTTTGCAACTCAACACTGAACCCCTCTCAGATCATTTTACAATAACTGTGTGCCAAAGCCTTTACATAGCAAACAGTGATCACACATATGTTTCTTCTTTATTTCATACTATTTGCAGAATATTTCTCAAGCTCCTACATATTATTTTAGTTAACCAGAGGCAGCAGGGAAACAAGGATTAGTTGTGCCTTCTTCAAGAGATAGGCATGATTTGCCATCCAAGTAATTTCACGCATGGTCAAACACCTTTGCAATAAAATGAGCTTCATACTGTTGACAATGATGATTAATGACATAAGCAGAGGTTTTGCAGTACGGAGTCCAAGGGAGCTTAGTGCTTTAGGCTCACTTACTGGTTTAAGGGGCTTGAAAAATGATAGTGTCTTTATTATCTGGGTCAGTTGGTACATGGCATACCATTCTCTTTGTGCCACTCTGCATTTGTCAAAACTTATTCAGTCAGGCCCAAGTGAACTTTTTGTTCTATCGATCCTTTTGTTGAACAGCCTGACTTGCTTTGAACTCTTCCACTGCTCTAAAAAGTTTTAATTAACAGGCGGTGGCTGCTTCTGAGGCTGAAGATATCATTTGCAGAGGGCAAAGCACAGGGTGCCCACTATTGTCACCCTTAACTGTAAAAGAAAAAACCTTCTCAGAATTTCTTTGCTCTGCTGAAGGATCACCACTTTACCCATGAGCACACAATGCTAGATAAGCACTGAGAGTGTATTAAGCATGATAGAACGTGACTTCAACCATCCTATTCAAAGTAAAAACCTCTTGACACAGAAGTGATCATTTTTGGTTTGATCATTTCTTTAAGAATGAAACTTATATTTTTTTAACACGTTAATTACCCCACAATGGAAAGGGTTATTCCCATCCGTGAGTGCTCCATTTTTTATTCAAGGGAGTGCTTTCTAGAAGTGTTTCATTAAATAATATTTTAATAAAAATACATGTGTTTGGCTAGGGCTGTGCGATATGGAAACAAATCTTACCACAATAATTTTTTTCATATCAGTCGACATTAATATATATCACAGTATAAATGAAATCACCATTTCTGTCAAGCTTAAAGGTTCCTTTTTACTCTTAAGTGAGATGTGAAGATATTATACAGTTTATTTTGGTTTAAGTATTATTTTTCTGTCAGAAGCTTGAAGTGTTACAGAAGATGACAAACAAAATGCTAAATTCTACTACAAAATAAAATCTCAAAAAAATACCTTTATAATGTATCCTTTCCTTTCTATAGATTCAAACTACTTTGTATGGTTGGGAAACAAACCCACAAATAACCAGACAAAACCATTTTGTATATATCTTATATTTTCAAGCACCTTTCAAATTTAAATGAAGGAGAACAAACAAAACTGACATATTCACTCAATTGTGGTTAGCTTATGCTAAAAAGCAAAAAAGAAAGGCACAAGAAATCTCCATTGTGCTTGCTTTAAAGAATAGCACTGCTTCAGATATTACAAAAGATTAGTGGTGGTACCAGGCTATTAGGGAACATGTTTTTGACACAATTTGCAGTACACACTAATCTGCTTCTTGTCAAACTTTAGACAGCTAAAACATCTCCACAGCACCAAATTCCTTGGACCCTTCTTTTCAACAATCTCCTCGTCTTTTAACTCTTGGGCTGTGTTCATTGGGATGTTTTCATCAGTACCGCTGATTGTTTATCGAGTTTTCGTTAACATTTTCTATCTTCATTTTCTCTTTTATCTCTCGTCCATTCCTGACATACTAGTGTGCATGGCTGCAGTAGCCCAAACATTGGCATCTGAGCTGCAGGCAGATGCTAATCCTACGCTCAGTGCTGTGTGCGGCAACCAAACCTGATGTAGCTGTAACTCTATTCCAGCTACATGGTTGGTTCAGCATGGCGCTTTTTCTCATTATCATTGGGTTTTCATGTTGTCTGTCAAAACACAGACTGAATGAGTTCGATCGACGTTGTATCCCCAGGGCTGTGGAGTCGAAGACCATTTTAGGTACCTGGAGTCGGGGTCAGAGTCAGCAAAAAATGTACCAACTCGTACTCCTAATAAACTTAAATTGTAATAAAGAAAAAAATAAAGCAAATTCAAATGTTCTATTTCACAAACAATCGTCATAATTAAGTACTTTTCTGATGTAAGAATAAAACCCAGTGCAAATTTCTGTTACTACTAATCTGAAGTTCAGATGAGTTATTATACAACCTGACATTCACATATTGTAATCTGGATTATGGTACATTACAAAAAGTGTTTTAATTTTATTTCAGATATAACGTGTTTAACAAGTTAATTTGAGTGTAAACAAGTGTAATGATGTAGGTTGAGGTGTGTGCTATGGCCTGATGTGTGTCGAGGGGTTCTTGTCTTTTGTTTAAACTGGCCAATACAGTAGAGAATCAACTGCCTAGCCAGTAGTTCTGTGGTTAAATTGCGTGCATATTGCCTTTCTTCAAACAACATGGAAAATACATTAACATATTAAATACAGAGGAGTCGGAGTCAGTAGTACCGGAAACTAAGAAGTCAGAGTCGGAGTCCAAGGATTTATCTACCGACTCCAAAGCCCTGGTTGTATCGACCATGTCTTATATTTCTATCGAGGAAAAATTGTTTCACAATAATTATCTTTATTGTTTTATCGCCCAGAATATGGAAAAAAGTATCCACTTGGCAACCCCTAATGGGAGCAGCCAAAAGATGAACTTTTATTGCCCAGCTCTATGTTTGGGACATTATGAGCATACAACTGGATGGTGTAATGTGTGGTATATGCGATAGGAGTAAAATGAGATTTTAATATTGTTTACTGCTGTCCAGCATTAGTCACCATAGGCTGTAATTCTAAAAGAAAAGTTATTTTCATTCTGCATAAAAACATGACATTGAAAATTTTTCTCAACCATCATTACAAACTACACTGGGTAAGTAACATTAAATAAAAATCATTCTTGGGTAAATTATTCCTTTCAAAATGAGGCACAAAATGATCCAAGTTTCCAGAAGCCTTTAGCTTTCAAACGTAACAGTGCTATCATAATACTGCATCACCTTCGCAGACTGTTTCTGACATGTCACTCTAATATTCTGTACAATTGCCTAGCTACAGAAATACAGCAGCATGCAGAATAAATATTTCATAAAGATAACTGCAATGGCAATGTGAGAAAGTGAAATTAATTTTAATCACACCAAAACAAAACTACAGATTGCTTGCATCTAGACTAAGCAATAATTAAATTTACATGTTTTCTTTTTCAGCATATAATCAAAAGCTAGTATCCAAGCATTTGACAAATGCACCTCCAATATTCAGTGTGAGAAACGTACCATTTAACATATATGTAGATTTCTTTGCAAAAAATTTCACATCCATTATAAGAATTGGGCAACAATTGCAAATTATCTTGCCATGTAGACATTCCTTCTTCCTGCTTCAAAACACCATACACAAGACCTTTTTTCTTTTAAAAAAAAAAAAAAACACTATCACAGGCTAATTATCCATTATTACTGCTGTTAAGTACAAAGACACAATGAGACGCTCTGTACAGCAGTCTCCAACTCTGCAAGGAGTACTTGACATCTTTAAACCTAAAAGCATGCCACAGGAGGGCAGCAAGTTGTCATTATAAAACAAAAAAACAAAAAAAAAAAAACACTATAATCCTTCCAGTTTCCATAGCCATTGCTGTTGGAAATAACTGGCATATGATTCTATATTACAATTCTAAATTGCAGATGAGAAGATTCACACAGCAAAGGTCACCTGCTGAACATGATAGTGATCTATCACAAGGCAAGTTTCTTTCATGAAATACTATACAGCATTAGCAGCTGACTGGACAGCCTTTCCTTCAGCTGTGGAAGCCGGTCTATAGTTTAGATCAACAATGAACATCAAGTTTTTTTTAGATATACTTGTGATTCTACAAAATTTACAGGCATTGTACAAAAGAATACAAAAATTGGCATTGGTCATTACAAAAAAATGAATACATAAAACATATGATAGAAACATTGTTTAACACTAGAATTATCAGAGCCTACGAGAAAACTCGTAAATCCAGCCCACCTTATATCCGTTCACACCACTCCATCAGCGTCTTTGTCCTGTAAATGTGCCGATTAAGACAAGCAGCAAGCAGCCGGCTATTCCATCCCCCACTGTCGCAGAAAGTTCACAAAATTCTCCCAGCTCATGCCTGGTTTGATTATCTGGTTTCCCTTTCTACTTCTCAGACTTCTTGTGTTTTAATTCTTTTTCTAAATGAGATTTTCCTTCAGGCAAACAAACATTTTAGAATTAAATCGGACAGATTTCAAAAGAAAAGAATAGTTTACTGCAAGTTATAAAATATAATGAACTAAGCTGATGAACTTCTCATAGTGTAAAAATTGAAATAAAACCACATCTTGTAAAATGTTTCAACCCCCAAAAAAGCAGCAGTCCTAAACCATGTACTGTGGCTTCAGAAGACTAATGAGAAGTCAATCCCAAATGATTAGAAGCAGACAGTTCTGCAAACAAAGATTATCTAAACCTGTAGGCGAGTCTGAATAAATTGTCTTACAAAGGAAAGAAGTGCATGAAGGTATAATTTTGGAGAATTACAAAGGATGGCTTTTTCAATAGTCTGAAAAAGCTGCTTATACGCACAAAGGGAAAAAAAGCAATTGCTTCTTTATTATATTATATCCTCCTACATACTCAGCTTTCATTACCTACATATTCCAGGTAGAATCTTCTAAGTTCTTCGATCTGTATGTATCCATCAATTTTCTTCTAAATTCAAATGCAAATACACACTTTTTTGCTTTTATCTTACTTAAACTGGAGTCTGAACTGTATCATGTTCAGCCCATATCATAATGTGAAGGTTCTCATTCCACATTTGCTCTACTAATTTAATGGTATCTGATGTAATTTCCTCACAATCATGCTTTTCTTATTCTTTGTCTTCTTATAACTTTCAGCCTCGTAATTCTGCAGATGTGCTCGATGGAAAACAGACTTCCCAAAATAAAGAGGGAAGGCAGTGTTTGAAAATCAAAGTGTTATCTAAATAAAAAAAAATGTAAAAAAAATGCAAAGAAAATTCCTTCACTATTCACAGTACCACATACATTCTGTGAAACAATCTAGGTATCTATTTATTCAGATATCTTGATTAAGGTCCCAGTAATGCTTATATTATAGGCATTTTTAATAAGAGTTTTATTTTTCTTCAACTTCTGTTAACTCTTAACTTTCCCTTAGCAACAAATAAAGTAATATCTGTCTACCTACCTATCAATCTGGCACTTGTTGTCCTTGTGGACTCATCTACTATAATACAGAAGAGATTATTAAAATCCACAAATTAAGCACCATGAAATGCCAATATTGAATGAATGTTCCTTCTTTCTAATCTCATCCCTATGCCTTTTTGGCAATTCTTAAATGTAAAAAATAAAAGAAAAAAATATTTCATGCTTACTCATGAATTAATTTAAATGTGACCTTGACTTTTCTTCTTTACACTCCTCATAACTCATTTGAGTCTTTGATTTGATTTAAACATAACTCAAAAGTTCCCAGTCATTAAAATAAAATTAGCAAGGATCTCGAATGAAGTGAGCAGATGGGAAATAAATGGCTAAGCACAGAAAACAAGTTTACAGAATTAGTTAAAGTCTAATGTGAGATTTAATGGGGTTGTGGCAAAGTTATTAACTTTTTTCATTGATAAAAGGTATTTAGATAAATGAGTAACTAGCAAATTAATGAATTTACACTAGCCTATGAGGCTAAGACACTAATACAGCATGTTCAACGTTCAGACACGAGGAAATATTCATACCAAAGTGAAATTTAAATAAAGTGTCAGACAAAGAAAGTAAAAATGTTAATTATAATTATTTATGGACTTCAGGAGTTATAATGTACATCCTATGAGTAAGACTTGAGAGTACTAGTGAGCTCAACAACATCCACAAGCAGGCAGTGTACGGATGCAACTACGGCAGCACATTGGATGCTGGAGATGACATACCACACTGTGTCAAGTATGAATCAAAAGGGGTTAAGATTAAACACATTTATGACTCCACACCTGCTTTTTGAATTTCCCCATGAAATTTATGAAGTATATATAATCTAATCTGGAATCATCTTTTTCTTCTTCCTTCGGCTGCTCCCATTAGGGGTAGCCACAGTAGATCATCCTTTGGTTTCCATAATACAAGGAGAACTAAATTTAATGAATCTATGTTATGATTTATGTAGATTCATTTTATCAAAAATTTCAATGCGTCATTCTTGAATTATATTTAGTGTTATTTTCCAGACATCATCGTGGCACCATTATGGTTATGGTTTCCCATGCTGTACTGTTTTTTTTTGTAATTCTGTTTTCATGGCCATGGCCATTTTGTTAATGGCGATAAAGCCTGCTACCAGTCATGTGGGCATGATATCTGACGTGTGGCCATGAGACTAGACAATATTTCATACACCTATTTGAGATGCTACTGCTATAAAAAGAATATCATAGATAATGGATTTATTCGTAAAACAACAAATTACAACACGTATAGTCTGACATACCTAGCAACTAATTTCAACTAGTCTGCAACTTATTCCAAAAAAAATCAAACAGGTTAGTGTTAGTCGTAAGTTGTGGGCCCACCATTTGTGCATGAGAGATGACAACCAATGAATGCCTATCCAGAAGTACAAATACAGAGACAATGAATAAATAACATGAATGTATTGGACCTTGCAAACAGAAAAGAGACTTATCTGTCTGATGTCACATATTTTACGTACCACAACAGAATGGAAAACACAAAAAGAAACCATTGCAGCTTAACATATTTGTAACCCTTCGCACAGGCACCGGCTCTATCAGTTAGCATGTTTTTGGCAATTAGAAAAGGGCATGACCTTGAGATACTTAGAAAAACTGAAACTGTGCTAGAAAGTCATCATACAGTCATGTAATTTGATATCTCTAGTGACTTCCAGTCATGTAAATGGACCTACTCAGGCAACAAGATCAGAAAATATAGTCATGTTTGACATTCCCCTGTGGATAGTTTACAGTGTAGTTAGTGCTAAGAATTCTAGTTGTATCCTTTTGGCTTTGACTCCTGCTTTGCACATTGGTGTTTGTTATCAATTGTTTTTTCAGCATTTTTATTACTTTTTTTTTTTTTTTTAAATTGTTGTCTAACTTCTGGTATTTGATATCCTGCAACAATTAACAACTGGAATACTAAAGAATGAGGCGAGAAGAGCATTTATACTAATTTCAGATCAACAATGATGGTACTACGAAGAAGGCCTGATCAACATGAATCTACTCATTTTAGGGAAGCAGATTCGAAAAAGTGACATGACAGACGTGTTTCCAATATGAATAAAGCAGGGTGGACATTAGCTGTTTAAAATAAGGTCACCAAAAAAGACAGTAAAATGTAAATTAAACCAATATTAGGAAGCTATCTCCAAAAAGGGGATTAGGATTATGTGGAATAAATTATGAAGTAGAATAGTTCAGACAAGCAGCTCAGGAGCATCCAAATCTCAACTAAACAATATTTCTAAAGATATATATGTAGGTGAATTTGAAATAATGACCTGCCTGAGTAACTTACCTAAACTTTGGCCAGTTGAGCTATGTTGCTTAAACTTCTCATTTTTAGTCATTGGAGGTCTGCTAATGTAATTAATTTTATATTTTTCAGTTAAACAATGTGCCCTATATGAAAATTTGTAATTTGTAGAATAATGTTTAATTTCAATGTAATGTCAGTTCACATTCTTTATCGGGCTTCCAATCCAAACCTAGTAGTTAATGTTTACTAAGTGCACTAAGGAAATGTTCTCTAAACATATTAGATTACATTTTCTGCCCTTTTTAGAGATGCATGAAGGAATTTCATTGTAGGTTTCCAACTGCATCCTGCTGAGATAGTCAAAACAATCTTTGGAAAAATTTGACACTGTTTAATAGCACAGCAATTCATTACTTATTTTCCCTTTGTAGCAATGGCATCCCTCCATTTGGTAATTTGGGCTTCATAGGAGCAAGTCACTGTTTGTTCTGCATATTTCATATGTTAGCTATTAAACTATCCATACTCTTTAAATCACATGTCAGTTACTATACTTCACTCCACTCATTATCAGCTTCAGTCCAATGACAGTGCTGCCATGCTTCCCTTTTATGTCACCATTAGCTCCTTTTAGACTTTAATGTTCCATTACTGCTTCTGATATCATTGTGTTCATGCCCCATAGTCTGTACATCCATCCATCTATTTTATAACCCATTTAACCAGCTGTGAATCAAAGGGACTGCCATCTATCCCTGCAGCACTGGGTACTAGGTAAGAAGCAATCCCAGAAAAGACACCAGCACCCACTGGAGTGCTTTTTTAAAAATTTAATATTAGTGTGCATAACTGCTCCCTTGTTACATTATTTCAACTTCATGAATAGCTACCCACATAATAAAAAAAAGCTGTTTATTTGTGTTTGTATGACTTGATATTTTGAAAAAAATCAGTTAAGTTTCTGTTTTATCAAAAAAGGACCAAGGGAATACCATAGACCAGGAGTTACCGGACTTTAAGTCAAGGCCCTCCAAAAGAATGCCCTGTGTGGAAAATGCCTGTTTAGTGTGAATGAAAGGTGAAAAGGTAGACAAACGTTTGTGTTTATTATTTATATATATATATATATATATATATATATATATATATATATATATATATATATATATATATATATGGCTTTAGACCCATCTTGATTTCTTCTACAAATTTCACCATCTTGACCACACATGCCAAGGATACTACCACAGCTAATGAACTCCCATAATCCACCTCTCTACAACTGGAGTGAAGTATAGAAATCAATTCACATCCTCTGAGACGCACCATTGTTTGAGTGTTCTGTTTTTTGTTTCCTACTTTATTTACTTTGGGATAGCATCATCACTTCAGCCAATCTTTTTCCAGCCATTTTACTTCAATGATTTAGGCCGACTTTATCATTCTTCATCAACTTATCAGTCACTCAGTGAGCTTACATGTACTTTAACAATCTTGTTATTCACAGAAACGTGACTTTGAAAATTGTCATGCAAATCCTTACTCTGGTTAAAGATACCAGTATATTGGTCTCTGAGAAGTCTGGTTAACGCAGGTAGATTTCTCTGTTAAACCTTTAACTGGGATATACTTAAGGATTTTGTACTTTTAGCATGTCAGCTGCACTTTGTTAGCTAGGCCTCCACTTCCTTCCAGCAACCAAGAGTAAAAGATAGTGGAAGCATCCACAAAGATCAATTTCCTACAGCAAACACTCAGGCAATCTTATTCCTTTTCCTGGATAAAATAATCTCTCTCAATATTTCAGAAATCTCTAAATGTATGCTGATGAACTGAATGCACAGTAACTAAGCACAGTAGCTCAAACTTGGAACTAGCAGGGTAATGCAATAAAAGTAACATTATAGTTCAATTATTTTTATAGTAACAAGCAATCTAACGAAATGCTTATTTTAATGAAATACTAAAACCTGCATTATTATCCCAGAAGCCCTGGGTGTAAGGCAGTAAGCAAATTTCTGGTACATAGCTCCTTTGCAGGGTTCAATCACACAACTAAGCAGAAGAGTGTAGTTTGGGGAACCCAGTAAAAGAAGCATATTAATAAAGTGTCAGTTTAGTTTTCATCCAGCCAGCTGCTAAAGATATGTTGAAACAGTGTAATCAGGTGACACAGCGGATATTGTTTATCCTGAGAATCATCAGTGGCTCAGATTGAAGATGTAAAAAGGGTCTAAATGTAACTTACTTCAAAGCACATGAAGGACATGCACATTTTTATAAAAACTAAACTGTCACATTTGACTGTTTCTTTATGGGCGTAGCATTCAGGCTGGCAAGTCACAGGTGCAGTTTTTTTATAGAAAAGATGAAAGTCAAAAATTCAAAAGTAACACACAGTAATATATTACATTTTTTAAATGGCAATTATATCATGTATTTAGTAGGGTTGGGCGGTATCCAAATTTTGATACCGTCAAACCTCCTCTCTATTTTACCTCGGTATACGGTATTACCGTAAATAAAAAAATTGTGACGTAAGGCTCACACAGCGTCACCAAACTGTTGGCTTGTGCCTAAACCGTTCAGAAAATGAATATCAAACACTAATACTGAAACAATAACAAAATAACATGCAGAACAATATTAACAATTTTTAATTAGCAACAAATGGCAGTTTATAAAAAAGTGCAAATACAACAGTCAAACAGAATCAAATTAACATAAACATCCAGAACAGTTTTCGCGCGGAGACGCGCACACAAATCAATTAAATTAAATCACACCGCCTGAACAACTTTTAATAACAAAGAGCAGCTTCTAAAAAAGTGCAAATAGACCCACAACAGTCAACCAGAGTTGAATTAACATAAACATCATCCATATTATAAAAAGTATTGCAAAGCAATAGTCCTAAACAAAAACTTCTTTCCAGTCTTCTTTCCAATATCGTTTTTAACGTAAACCAAATAAAAATACCTGAATCAATTAAATAAATAAAAATAAACACAGGGCGAATAGGAACCAATGGCAAGTGGCATCAATCTATTCAAGATTTCTCGCTAGAAAAACCAGCATGTTTACTTTGTCCGGCCTTAACAGGGCATGTTGTGGACCGACAACTTTACCTGCGGTGCTGAAAACCCGCTCCGATGGTGTGCTTGTGGCACAGACGCACAGGTACTTTCGTGCCACTCGTGACATCTGGGGAAAACGCCCGGCAGCATTTTTCCACCAGATAAGTGGGTCCTCGTCTCCTTGAGTAACTGGCTCAAAACGGTAGGCTGTTATTTCAGCTCCGACTTGGTCCTCTACGGTGCCGATGCCGACGGGACCTGCCATTGCATCAGATTTTTTTTGCAGCATACTTCCCAGAGTCATCTTTTTTCATGAGGGTGCAGGTTGCTCCTTTCCCTCTTCCACTCTGATGGCCACTGGACCTGCTGCCTCTAAGCTCACGATCTCAGCCTGTAATTCAGCCTTGGTCTCAGCCAATGCGTGGTCATCCGTCTCATATCCTCCACGGTAACGAGGTTCGAGGAAAGTGCATTTTCGCAATATTTTGCGCACTGAATTGGATTCATACTTGGCCTCCAGCTTTGTTAGAATTCCAGTTTTTGATTGACTTTGTTAGCTGGAGGTCATTTTCTGACGCAGCCAACACATTGTCCTTGCAGAGCTGTAGTATGGGGAGGATACAGGAACTGGTCACAATTTTCGCCTGACAAAATATCAGTGAAGTCACCGACTGGTTTCGGTGCTTCGTGAACAGCTTTCAAGATGTCCATGTCCTGCCAGGTCAGGGACAGGCTGCTCCTTCTGTCATCAGACAGGACGTGTCTGATCAATTGGGCCTGCTCAAGGATTCGCTCCACCATTGCCAGTTTGGAGCCCCAGCGAGTTGCGCAGTCCTGCCGACGGATGGATGGATGAATTAATTAATGAATGATGAACACACGATTAAATGAATGAATAGGCCTAAATAAACAAATGAATGAATAGGCCTAAATAAACGAAATTCGTTTTATTTAGGCCAATTCATTCATTCATTCGTTAATAAACGAAAACGAAAAATATATATATATGCCCCTTTTTTATATTTGAACCCCTGCCCCTGAGGAACTCTCTACACGTTTTATGCTTACCGTTATGAGACTATGTTTTGGGAGTCCCAAGTCCACTTGCTTCTTGTGGAGTTCATGCTTACGTTGCCAGCTATGTGAAAAGGCCCCGACAATATTACGGCATAGTCAGAGGGTGCGCTCAGTTTTTTGCCTCTGGTCATCAAATCCATTTGTGACAGCCAAGTTTAGATTGTGACCGAAGCAGTATAGCCACAGCCAATGCAGGGACCTGATTGCAGCATGAATGTTGGCAGCGTTGTCAGTGGTTACGGCTGAAAGTTTTTTCTCGTCAAGTTGTCATTCCTGAAGTGCAGCTCTGAGCGCAGCAGCAAGATTGTCCGCTGTATGACTCTCAGGAATATACGTAGTTTGGAGGCATTTGGATTCAAGTTTCCAGTCAGGTGTAATAGTATGGACAGTCACAGACATATATGGTGTCATGTTAACGGACGACCACATGTCAGTTGTTAATGAATAACTGTCTGCCGCTGACAGCAGCACTTGAACATTGTCTCTAACTTTACTATATAAATGTGGGACGGCTGTTTGCGAGAAATATTTCCATCCAGGCAGCTCGTACTAGGCATCTAGGACCTTTACCATGTCCGTAAAGGACTTTTTTTCCACTGTGTGGAAAGAGACCATTTCCTTTTTTTGTCACTGCATCAGTACAGGTTTTCCAACGGACACTGTCCCTTTTGTACTTTGTTGCTTTCCCGAAGGCCTCCATTATTGTCGGCTGCGTACTGGCGGTGGACCTAAATGTTGCTGGTCCTGCATCAGGAGGTGTTGAAACTGTTGCACTGAGTGAACTTGGGTCCATCCTCGCAGCAGTGAGTGGATGGTGGTTTCATATATGCGGTGTTGCACAATTTGCAATGTGCCTCGTCCGTATTTACTGCCTCTACCTTCTCGTTTGGTCGAAACCCGAAATACTGCCAAACTGCAGAAGTTGTGTTCTTTTTCGAGACCAGTTCACTTGGTACGCGACTAGCCATCTTTCCCCACCTCTCTTTCTCCTCCATGCTGTTACATGATGACAACCACGCATCGCATACGTATTTTTAGGCATTAAATAAATTATATTTAATATTTAATCCTTGTCTCCTATATAAAAGAGCACTGTTTTTTATGACGGTATAACGGTATTGAAACTGACGCCGTTGCTATTTTTACATCCCGTGGGATACCATATTACCGTTTTATCGCCCAAGCCTAGAATGTAGTTATTTTTTTTTTACCAGTAATCTATACTAATAAAAGACAAAGCCCTGACTGACTGACTGACTGACTGACTGACTGACTGACACACACTCACTCACTCACTCACTAATTCTCCAACTTCCTGTGTAGGTAGAAGGCTGATATTTGGCAGGCTCATTTCTTACAGCTTACTTACAAAAGTTAATCAGGTTTCATTTCGAAATTCTACACGTAATGGTCATAAAGGTCAACAACGTTCGCCATGTTAAACTTTATTTATGGCCCCAACTTCACGAAATTTGGTAGGCGGCTTACCTGTACTAACCGAAACTGATGTACATACTTATTTCGGTGGTATGACATCACTGTCGGCCTCCATATTGAACTTTCCAACAAAAACGACGTGTCATGGTTGAGGGAGAGAGCTATCCTGACACCAAGAATTGACATGACTACAACTATAAACCACATTTTACTTCAAGAACTACCTTCACAACCGAAAACATCAGTCTGTGGATTCAGTTGTAGAAGTGGAAGACGCGGTGCACTATCCGATAGAGTTTCTCCACACTCTGAATCCTCCAGGGACTCCTGAGCATAATCTAATTTTGAAGGTTGGGGCACCAATAATGTTACTGAGAAACTTACAGCCACCGAACTTTGTAACGGCACGAGACTTCAGGTCACGTGTCTGCAAAAGAACCTAATTGAGGCAACTATTTTTACTGGCAGTGGCTCAGGGGAGAGAGTTTTTATTCCTTGCATTTCCGTTATACCATCTGATCTCCCATTTCAATTCAAACACCTCCAATTTCCAGTAAGGCTCTGCTTCGCAATGACAATAAATAAGTCTCAGGAACAGACCCTACAAAAAGGTTGTCATTGATTTGAGGCAAGATTGCTTTTCACATGGCCAACTGTACATTGCACGCTCAAGAGTAAGCTCAGCGCACAGCTTGGTCATATTACAACCAGAGGGCCGAACTGACAACGTGGTATGCAAAGAGATCCTTAACAAATAATTATTGGTATATTTTCCCTCAGTTTAAAAAGGTTTACTTTTCTTCTTAATAAAAATTTTAAGAAAGTACTTCGCCGCTGCGAAGCACGGGTATTTTACTAGTTAGTAATGCAACTAAGTTTCTTTTAAAAGTAACCTTCTCAACAACCTTCAGGAGATGCATGCTCCTTATTTGTTTTAAGATTTATGGCGGCCATTGACGATACCTTTTATTTTTTTTTAAGTGCAATTCTCTGACACTGGAGCGTTTTGCCAAAACAGAACTCCGTAAGTGGACTCGCCCACATAAACAGGGGTTAAAAAAACACAACAAAACAGGTTTTTACCTTAACTGGGTTACTAATAACCTTATCCCTTTCTGTATGTGTACGCATGTAAATGCAGTCATTATTCCCATCTGGACAACATGCGTGTTCGGCTTATGGTATGTTTTATATGTATTGTGTGTAATGGATATTTGGGAGAATATTTTTGTATGGGCTATATATGGATGTAGCTTAGGGAATAAGAGAGAAAATTTATTAGATATAGATATATATATATATGTGCTTTTATTCAAGAATATAATCAAAGAAAAAAAAAAAAGCATTCAATTTACATGTGGCTGTCAATTCGTTAAAAACTCAAGCTCAAATGTCAACAGGGAGTTTACACGTATTCGCCCAAACTTTACACCGTGTGTTACAGACTGAAATCAAAGGCTTCTGCTTTTTGGGCGCATACAATGTCAATAATAAAATAAAAAAAAACAAACAAACAAAAAAAACCTGCTAACTTTTACAAGTAGCCAAAATTTACACCGGGTGTTACGGACTCAAATCAATGTTTTTATTATATTGACAGTGACATGTAAATCAAAAGCTTTTTCTTTCCCTTGGGTTATATTCTTGAATAAAAGCGCATGTGTTTATTTGATATTTGGACTAAAGTCTTCACACATTATACACTTCTCGTCATTATTAGTATAACATGGAAAAACTTTCTGCTTTAGGTATGTGTTCAGCATTTCTTGCATTAAATATATAAATCCTTGTCGTGTGCAGACAGAATGCTGAGCGTTCCAAAAATAAAAATATAATCAGTTGCAAGTGAAACACCTTTCAGTTATATCAGGTACTGGTATTTGAAGACAATAGTCTAGTGGTAAAAGTGACAAAGTGTTGTTATAGGTTCTATGTCTGCTATTGTTCAGTTACAACAGTAGTGTTGGATTCGATATGAGCTTGAAAGAACTGGCAGCTATGTTCCTAAAAATCTATATACAGTGGTGTGAAAAACTATTTGCCCCCTTCCTGATTTCTTATTCTTTTGCATGTTTGTCACACAAAATGTTTCTGATCATCAAACACATTTAACCATTAGTCAAATATAACACAAGTAAACACAAAATGCAGTTTTTAAAATGATGGTTTTTATTATTTAGGGAGAAAAAAAAATCCAAACCTACATGGCCCTGTGTGAAAAAGTAATTGCCCCCTGAACCTAATAACTGGTTGGGCCACCCTTAGCAGCAATAACTGCAATCAAGCGTTTGCGATAACTTGCAATGAGTCTTTTACAGCGCTCTGGAGGAATTTTGGCCCACTCATCTTTGCAGAATTGTTGCAATTCAGCTTTATTTGAGGGTTTTCTAGCATGAACCGCCTTTTAAGGTCATGCCATAGCATCTCAATTGGATTCAGGTCAGGACTTTGACTAGGCCACTCCAAAGTCTTCATTTTGTTTTTCTTCAGCCATTCAGAGGTGGATTTGCTGGTGTGTTTTGGGTCATTGTCCTGTTGCAGCACCCAAGATCGCTTCAGCTTGAGTTGACGAACAGATGGCCGGACATTCTCCTTCAGGATTTTTTGATAGACAGTAGAATTCATGGTTCCATCTATCACAGCAAGCCTTCCAGGTCCTGAAGCAGCAAAACAACCCCAGACCATCACACTACCACCACCATATTTTACTGTTGGTATGATGTTCTTTTCTGAAATGCTGTGTTCCTTTTACGCCAGATGTAACGGGACATTTGCCTTCCAAAAGTTCAACTTTTGTCTCATCAGTCCACAAGGTATTTTCCCAAAAGTCTTGGCAATCATTGAGATGTTTCTTAGCAAAATTGAGATGAGCCCTAGTGTTCTTTTTGCTTAACACTGGTTTGCGTCTTGGAAATCTGCCATGCAGGCCGTTTTTGCCCACTCTCTTATGGTGGAGTCGTGAACACTGACCTTAATTGAGGCAAGTGAGGCCTGCAGTTCTTTAGACGTTGTCCTGGGGTCTTTGTGACCTCTCGGATGAGTCGTCTCTGCGCTCTTGGGGTAATTTTGGTCGGCCGGCCACTCCTGTGAAGGTTCACCACTGTTCCATGCTTTTGCCATTTGTGGATAATGGCTCTCACTGTGGTTCGCTGGAGTCCCAAAGCTTTAGAAATGGCTTTATAACCTTTACCAGACTGATAGATCTCAATTACTTCTGTTCTCATTTGTTCCTGAATTTCTTTGGATCTTGGCATGATGTCTAGCTTTTGAGGTGCTTTTGGTCTACTTCTCTGTGTCAGGCAGCTCCTATTTAAGTGATTTCTTGATTGAGACAGGTGTGGCAGTAATCAGGCCTGGGGGTGGCTACGGAAATTGAACTCAGGTGTGATACACCACAGTTAGGTTATTTTTAACAAGGGGGCAATTACTTTTTCACACAGGGCCATGTAAGTTTGGATTTTTTTCTCCCTAAATAATAAAAACCATCATTTAAAAACTGCATTTTGCGTTTACTTGTGTTATATTTGACTAATGGTTAAATGTGTTTGATGATCAGAAACATTTTGTGTGACAAACATGCAAAAGAATAAGAAATCAGGAAGGGGGCAAATAGTATTTCACACCACTGTATATAATTCACTAAGGCAAGACAACCATGGAAAGCACGCCGGAAGAGGCGTGGATTCACTAAGCTGCCGACAAGTGAGACACCTATGGCGCACGCAGGAAAGAGCCACGGCCACCAACTCCAAGACCATTGGATACGACGACAACTCGCAGGGCCACGCCCACCAACTCGGACAGGACGACACAGAAAAAAATGGCATCATTTATATTCGTCTGTCGTAGAGGCCACATGCAGTGCAGGTCAGGTTAATGTCATGTACCTCCGAGCTACGTTGACTGTTCATAGAGGCATGTTTCTAGCAGAGGTGAATCGCCATATGCAGCGTGTGAAACTGTTTGCGAGGGGTATCCCATGGGATCCTTAAAACAATCCTTTACAACTGAGGTTGAAGCACAATGAAGTAAGCAGTCTTTAAAAACCAACTTTTCGGTTACGACACACGACCGCGTGCACCATAGCAAACTGTTTTACACGCTACATACAGCTATTCGCTTCCGCGACAAACAAGCGTCTTCTTAGATGCTCCTACAGGAACACGGAAGACGTTTTCCTGCCCACCAACGCTCCTTTTTCACCGGACGCCGTCTACCCTCGCTCTCTAGGCATTCACACTGCCTGCCCATTTGCCTGGACGCAAAATCTCACTGACCACCCAGTTAGTCCCTTTCGTCTGTGGTAAGAGTCCGCATGCACGTCTGAGCCATGCAGTGTTTGTTATGCCGCGGGTTCACTATTGTGTTGTATTTTGCTCTCTCCAGAGTTCCATCTTTTCATTCGCTTACTGTTGTATTCTCACACCAACCCGTTTTAGACAACCGTGTCTTTCCAGAAGTGTTTAGCATTCAATAAATAGTTATGCATGACATTGAGCGTGTGTCTACCCGGCGTGGGTAAGCCGTTGAACCCCATTCGGGCTGCAAACTAAGTCCCACTAAGTGCGACTCATACGCTCCCACTGGTTGCGTCCCAACCCTTTGTACACAACCCCCTCCCACCTCGCTACTACCGTGGTCGGGTGTCTTGGTGGAATATATATAGAATAGCAGCCAAAACCACACAGAGCAATGAAAAGTCTACGTCAGTCACAGGTACATCTGTACTGTGTAAAGACGGCGACTCAAGTGACGAGTTGGAAGTGGGCACATGAGCGGGCAGTGCATACTGAATGAGAAACCAGCAGACTAGCATGACGGACGGAGCTGAATCGACGTCATTCTCCTTTCCTCCCGTTCCACACTCCGCGCCGTGCACCCCCATCCCTCCGTCTGGCAGGAGAAGGTGCGAGAACGGTGCACCAGTTTTCAGTCACTTCAGACGATTGTGTGTTGGTTCGTTCCGTGCATTGTTACAATGTTGCTTTTCTTGCTGATTTATTACATTACCGATTTTTCAAATGTTAATTTTCTCCCTCTGCTTAAAAATCATTAAGAAAACCGGCCTGATTATGCGGCGTATGGTACGCCGCGGGTTGGCTAGTATAATTTACAAGACACACGTGGTAAACAATATGTCACACTTTGTCAAAAGGCGGTGAAAAGGACTGCTGTAAAAAAGTTGATGATGAAGAGCCATAGAAGATGCAGAGTTCATTACTCAGCACACCCAAATTAGTATATGATATGTGCCTAACGACACCAGCAGATTAACTAACAAAGCTGAACTGCATCCACCTTTTCACTGCACATCTAAACAAATAACTAAATGAAGTTAACATTACTGTGTAATTGGAAATGCAAACATGCCATCGCATGTTACAGCATTCTAAAATATTCTTTTTTATATATATATACATATATATATATTCCAAAATGAAAGACATTGCAATCAAAGATGTAATTGTTACATTTATGACTATAGAATCAGTAGTACTGACAGTTCTAGCTGCCTCTTGCAAATCAAAATACAACTTTAAGATTTGTCTTCTTGTCCTACAACTCCCCATTAAACTGCACCTATTGCATCCTTCCAATCAGAAGTAATGCTTATTTACAGTATGCTTATTCATTACAGTTATTCATTTTACAGTTAAAGGTAAAAAAGGACACAAAAATAACCTTTGGAACTCATGAGCAAGTATGACTTTGCATAAATAAATCTAGGAAATATACAAATAGGCAAAGTAAATATGACAGGTGAGGAGAATCCAACCCTAAACTCCCAAACACAAAAAACAAAAGATCAAAGATCATGCCAGATATCTGTATATTTTATTTTTCAGTTTGTCTGTACTGTATATGAATGACTTCTAGATTCTACATTTTCTACATGGAAATCTTAACTAAATACACTAAATTGATTAATTGCATATACACATACAAAATACCATAACCACCCAGCCTCCATTCAACTTCTGATTCACAGCAGTGGATCAATATGGGAAACAGAGATATGATTTCAATGAAGAAAACCTGCTGTGAAATCTATGAAATTCAAGGATTCATCGGCTTTATTGTGCTTTGTGCATTACTATGTTGATGGGCTGTTTCAATTTTTTGTATTTTAAATCTGGAGACAGCAGTAGTGCTGGTTGCCTGTAATCTTTTTGTTTGCTTATTTAAAAATCCAACATAAGCTGTGATCAAAAAACTCCAAACTGGCATGCATGCCAAAAACCCACAGAACCAAGTGCCAAAACTAGAGAAACAAAATCATCTGCTTCTACTTATGCTTTCATTGCTACATAAACATGAAGGATCAGCGAGGAGAATACCCACACAAACAAGCGCAAATGTAAATGAGGTGCATAGTCAGAAAATTACAGTTATATATATATATATATATATATATATATATATATATATATATATACTGCTCAAAAGAATTAAAGGAACACTTTTTAATCAGAGTATAGCATAAAGTCAATGAAACTTATGGGATATTAATCTGGTCAGTTAAGTAGCAGAGGGGTTGTTAATCAGTTTCAGCTGCTGTGGTGTTAATGAAATTAACAACAGATGCACTAGAGGGGCAACAATGAGATGACCCCCAAAACAGGAATGGTTTAACAGGTGGAGGCCACTGACATTATTCCCTCCTCATCTTTTCTGACTGTTTCTTCACTAGTTTTGCATTTGGCTACAGTCAGTGTCACTACTGGTAGCACGAGGTGATACCTGGACCCTACAGAGGTTGCACAGGTAGTCCAACTTCTCCAGGATGGCACATCAATACGTGTCATTACCAGAAGGTTTGCTGTGTCTCCCTGTACAGTCTCAAGGGCATGGAGGAGATTCTAGGAGACAAGCAGTTACTCTAGGAGAGCTGGAGAGGGCCATAGAAGGTCCATAACCCATCAGCAGGACCAGTATCTGCTCCTTTAGGCAAGGAGGAACAGGATGAGCACTGCCAGAGCCCTACAAAATGACCTCCAGCAGGCCACTGGTGTGAATGTCTCTGACCAAACAACCAGAAACAGACTTCATGAGGGTTGCCTGAGGGCCCAAATGTCTACTGCGCCCAGTGCTCACTGCACAGCACCGGGGAGCTCAATTGGAATTTGCCATAGAATACCAGAATTGGCAGGTCCACCACTGGCGTCCTGTGCTTTTCACAGATGAGAGCAGGTTCACCCTGAGTATATTTGAAAGACGTAAAAGGGTCAGGAGAAGCCGTGGAGAATATTATGCTGCCTGTAACATCGTTTAGCATGACTGGTTTGGTGGTGGGTCAGTGATGATCTTGGAGGCATATCCATGGAGCGACTCACAGACCTCTACAGGCTAGACAAAGGCATCTTGACTGCCATTAGGTATCAGGATGAAATCCTTGGACCCATTGTCAGACCCTACGCTGGTGCAGTAGGTCCTGGTTTCCTCCTAATGCACGACAATGCCCGGCCTCATGTGGCAAGAGTATGCAGGCAGTACCTGGAGGATGAAGGAATTGAAACAATTGAATGGCCTTCAAGATCCCCTGACTTAAACCCAATAGAACATCTGTGGGACATTATGTTTCGGTCCATTAGGCCGCCAGGTTGCTCCTCAGACTGTAGAACAGCTCAGGGATGCCCTCATACAGATCTGGGAGGAAATGCCACAAGACACCATCCGTTGTCTCATTAGGAGGATGCTACGACGTTGTCAAGCATGCATACAAGCTCGTGGGGGCCACACAAGATACTGAAAAGCATTTTGAGTAGCAGAAATTAAGTTTTTGAAAAAATGGACTAGCCTGCCACATCTTCATTTCACTCTGATTTTAGGGTGTCTACACAATTGAGCCCTCTGTAGGCGGAAACTTTTATTTCAATTAAAAGCCTTGGCATCCTTTTGTTCCTAAGACATTGCCCTGTCGTTATTTGTATAGATATCCAACTTCATATTGAGATCTGATGTATCTAATGTGTTTCTTTAAAGTGTTCCTTTAATTTTTGTGAGCAGTGTATATATATATATATATATATATATATATATATATATATATATATATATATATATATATATATATATATATATATATATATATATATATATATATATGGCTCATAATCCCACGCTTCAGCATAGTCTGCCATCTTTCAAGCATGAAAATGAAAAAAATATTTTATTTTAGGGATAGGATTAAGTGTTGCTAATAGAGAGGAGTGCATGAAGGTTGTGGAGGACTTTCTCTTATTGTGTTGGGACAACAATCTGCAACTTGACATCAGCAAGACAAGAGAGCTGGTGGTCGTCTTCCCACATGCCAAGGAGTCTGTAAAACCAGTGGGAAAGGAAATGTAAGTGGTGCAGAGCTACAGCTATCTGTGGGTTCACATTTAAAAAAAAAAACTGGACTGGTCTGACAACACAGAGCAGATTGTACTTCCCAAGTAGACTTGGGACCTTTGATATATGCAGCCAGCTCCTGGAAATGTTGTATTATTCCATAGTAGTAGCCAGTGCGTTGTTCTACAATGTACTGTAGTCTCCTGCGGAAGCAACATGAGCTTAACACTAGAATTACCAGAGCCTATTAAAAAAAAATTTTTCTTAATTTTCTCTTGTAAATGTGTCAATAAGCACAAGCAACAAGCAACCTACTATACCATCCCCCCCAACCGCCGCTGAATGGGCAAAAAGTTCTCCCAGTTCAAGCCTTGATTATCTGCGAGTAAGCTACCTAGCGTTGTATAGGGGAAATAATTTCATGCGTTCCGTGTCTACAACAATCTAGCATAGAGAGAAGTGTGTGCATTCCAACAGGTACACATGTCGTAAATGAAGGATGGATGGTCTGTGGGTGTGTGGGAACTGTTAACATTTGAATTTGATGATTGTACGAGGTGTGGCAGAAAAGTAATGAGACTGATTTTTTTATTTACCAAAGTTTTTATTTTTTTCAAACATCAAGGTTATCCCCTTCAAAGTAGTTCCCTTGGGCAGCTACACACAGATGGAGACGTTGTTCCCACTGTTGGTAACAGTGCTGGAAGTCTTCAACTGGTATGGTCTTCAGCATGTTCGTTACACTCTTTTGGATGTTTTCTAAAGTCCCGAAATGACGTCCTTTGAGGACATTTTTCAGTTTAGGAAAAAGTCACACGGACTGAGGTCAGGTGAATAAGGAGGCTGGGGAACCACAGGAATGCCTTTTGAGGTCAAAAATTCTGTTATGGAGAGGGCAGTTTTTCGGCACCGTTATTGGCACAGACCTTTTCCATGTGCAAATGTTCAGTCAAAATTTGCTGAACGGTAAATCTGTTCAAATTTAATTGTTCACTCAACATTCTTAATGTTAAACGACGGTCTGATCTCACAAGAGTGTTTACACGTTCGATGTTTTCATTGGTTTTCGAAGTTGAAGTCCTCCCTGAACGGTGTTCATCTTCAACGTGTTTTCTGCCTTCCAAAAATGATTTGTGCCAGCGAAAAACTTGAGCTTGGGATTAAGAATGTTCCCCATAGGCCTGTTTTAACTTTTCAAACATCAAATATGAAAAATGTTGCATCTGTGCCACAATATTTTCCGAAATGTACTATACAGGTCATAAAATGAGTTATTCCAAATATCATATATGCCTATGTTTTTTTTTTTTGTCAGTTCGGCTTTGACATCATAGACCATAAGGTGCATACTAATTCAGCGTGAGTAGGAACACTCGATAAAACAAAATAAAAAAATTCAAGTGACGGTGAGATATATGAAGAAGGCAGATTCACCAGTGTTTGTGTGTCAGCTTTTATCTCTCCAGATCAGAGAATTTCCAGTTCCTTTGTCTGAAAACACCGTGGTATAGCTGGCTGCGTGCTGCTTGGGCTTAACGACACATTTACAAGACAAAAGACGCTGACGGAGAGGTGCGAAGGGATTTAAGGTGGGCCAGGTTTAAGAGTTTTTTCGTAGGCTCTGGTAATTCTAGTGTTAAACGAATCACAAATCCAAAATCCATATCCAAATCCTGGATATAATGGAAGTTGTTGTTTAAAAGAAGAAGGTGGAAAAAGTGGATGCCATCATGAAAAACCACCTTTATGAAGTGCTCTCTTGAAGCACTTTTAGCCAAAGGCTTATTCTACCACAGTGTGCTAAGAAGTGCCTTTGGGGCGTTTTCCGCTCAGCTGTTATCAAGGCAATTCAATGCTTCCTCCCGATATTCTCTTAATGTTCATGCTGAAATACCAGCACAAAAGACATTTATTTATTTTTACTTACTAATTGATTGATTATGTTATTTGTCCTTGAGTTTGTACCCTTGTTTTGTGTTTCAGCTGCTGTGTATATCTGAATTCCCTATGGGATTAATAAAGTGTATTGAATCTAATCTATTGTCTACGACAGACAGTTACATTAACCGTTCCTTACTTACAAATACATCTGTGCAAAAAGCTACATACAAACATATAGAAAACACACAGAAATTCATATAAAATATACATGCCTCTATTTTTTTTCCTTAATTTTTAGAGCTAAAAAAACTACACAAACTGAAAAGGCAAATAAATTAAGACTTACAAATACTTCAATGTCTTACTAATTACTGTCATTAAATATATTCTTCTTTGTATGATACTTCATTGTGATTATGGTTTTATTTAATGTTACTTTTTACTCTAGGTATATTACACTTAAATATAAAAATACTCAGACTGTAACAAACATGCATATAAACACAAATACACTTAAAATTTTCAAGCATGTTTTTCTTGGGTTAAATTCATAGCACTTTATCACGCTTGCCAGTGTGACAAGAGACAGAACAGTCATTACTGATCTCTCAAGCGCTGCCCTATCATTTAATTGGAATGGCCTGTGAATAGATATTGGTGCACAGTCATGCTGAGAGATTAACCATTCCTCCTTCACAATAATAAATTTGTGTCTCAGCACCAACCAAATTAAAAAAATAAATGAATTAATAAAAAGTGGACCCTTTATTATCAGAAGCCAGGGCAATATTTCCATGAGAGCGAGTGGACAAAACAAGAAGAGATATATACTTTCACTCATCCATCAAGCATATTCTGCATCAATTTGTCAGAGTACTCCATTTTATATTGCTGTACATCTCAGAGGTCACATCAAGCTGCAATTTCCAGTGCATTTTTAATGTAATGGGCCTTTTAGTGCTAGCACATTTAACCTTTTTATTACTTGCCAATCGTGTAGCAAATCCACTAATTACCTGCTTAAAAAAAACATCAGTTTTTAAATAGAGTAGATTAGGTTGCAGTGATTTGTGTAAACCTACATTATTGTACCTGAGCTTGGATTTCTATTTGTAGCAAGCACCTGCAAAACTCCTCTTGAAGATCATTTGTTGTGTATGCTGCTGGAAGAAGGAAGCAATCAAAAAGCACAAAGGAAGCAACACGGCGGGATTTGACAAATCTTGGGTGCCAGATTACTATGGTAACCACAAAAAAAAATGCTGTTTTCACTCTAAATTGTTACACAGAAGGTTCATTCAAATTTTTACACTCAATTTCCGTTATACTTTTGATCTGTTGACTTGTAACTACATTGAAAGACTGGCCATGAAAGAGGAGGATAACATGCTGGTGAATTTGAAAATTACATCTTTCTACATGTAGGTACACCTACACAAGTACACACACTTCGCAAAAAAAAAAGGTGACGTTCCACTATCAGTTATGCAAATTGAAGGTATGGAAGAAATAGCAAGTGGCTGTCATTAGAACATCATTCAACATCAATCTTCAAGGAGTCTTTATTCCACAAATGCCACACTACATTTCTATTCAATTATGAGGATTACAATACAGTAGATAATAGCCTTTATGAAGAAAGCAGAACTTCTCCAGAGAATTCTTGCCTAAGAAATATTTTACTGCTTTAAAATGGTTGTGCTGAGACCATTCAAGAAAAATTCCAGTGGATTTGCTACATGTGTCTGAATTCAAACTCCTGAGAGCTCATTGTGAAGTAGTTTGACCACAGTTGCTGACTGGACTGTATAAAGGTGTTGGTGATGGTGGCAAACTATAAGCACAGACGTAAATTGACAGCATAGATAGTAACAGTGACACAACAGCAAGGCAATGGCCCATCTCTGTTCTTCATTTGTTAATCTGTAGACAATTTAAATTTGTATTGTATTCAAAAAAATGACGTCCACCACATTTGTTTTAAAATAAGGGCTTTTACAAGGCTACACTGATATGATTCTACCCTTGTGGTAGTGCTGTTGAACACTGGGTGCTTTTTATTTAAGAATTTAATGCTAATTAGTCTGACAACATGGTTGACAAATCTAATTTTTATATGTGCTTTACCCTTGTGCAGGGTCATAGAACCAGGAATCTACATAGAGTGAAATGAACAGCTCTCCCCCTGAAAAGGGCAATTTAGTGCTGTCAATCAATCTGACTTTGTGTCTTTCTTCAAGGGTGAAAACTAGAAGCCCTAGACTTAAGAGTCCCAGTAAGTATCTGTGTTTTTTGTGGCAAATTTCTAACAGCACAGCAATACCATTTTGGGGCATAAAATTATTTTGACCATTAAGTCTGCATATTCCCATTTCAGAATCTATGGCAAAAGCAAACATGCCAAGGTATTATAAAATAGTTTAGAATTACAAAAATGAGCAAATCTGACCTGTTATTATTGCCATTAAATGTTTTGTATTAAATTAGGCATGTTGCATTATAATGTATTCTTTTTGCGGCAATTATGCTCTTAACTTTTAATAAGCATGTTAATATTGTCACATTTTAACTGCACTTTACTAGCACATCCCTATCTGGGGGTTACAATCAATGTTTTAGTGCTATATTGGGACAAGAGACTTCATGGTTTCACTTCATTATTTGGAGGGTGATTCTTTTTAATATTTTATTATCTGATGAAGGAAATATAACTATCACTATTTTGTTACACTTAAGCAGAGCATTTGACACCATTGATCATTCTATTTTACTACAAAGGCTAGAAAATGACAGTGGGCTTACAGGCAGTGTCCTTGCCTGGTTTACTTCTATTTAACAAATCATTTCCAGTGGATACAGAAACGGATTGGGAGTACTCCATTATACACAGATGTGAGATATGGCGTCCCGCAAGGCTCAATACTGGGATCTTTACTGTTTTCACTTTACAGTATATACTTCCACTGAGATGTATCATTAGAAAACATATTAGTTTTCACTCATACGCAGATACCACCTTTTGTTTAGACCAAATTAAGTTTCTCAGATTTTGTCTTTAATTAGCTGTGCCTGTGAATTAAAGGAGTGGATAGATGTGAACTACTTGTCTTTAAACACAAATAAAACAAAGATGTTAATTATTGGAGGGAATGAGGCTGATCGCAACAGTTTATTGGAATCAACGTTAATTCAACAGAATGAGCACGCAATCTAGGCGTTATCTTCGACTCCAGTATGTCATTCAAAGCATGCATTACAAAATTGTCCAATTGTCTTCCATCTTAAAAATTTGGGGAAATTAAGGAGTTTTCTAAATATATGGGATACTGAGAAATTAATTCATGCATTTACTTCTAGTAGGATTGACTACTGCAATGCGGTGTTCACTGGATTTTCAAATTGTTCTTTATATAGCTTCCAGTTAATCCAAAATGCTGTTGCAAGAATTACATAAACAAGAAAATACAAACATAACTCCAGTTCTTAAGTCCTTACACAGGCTCCCAGTTAAGGGCAGATTTCAAAACCCTACTTTTAACATATAAAGCCTTAAATGGCCACGGTCTAGCTTACTTATCTGAACTTATCATTACTTACAAACCAGAACGCACGATAAGATCTCAAGATGCTGGTCTACTTCTGATTCCAAGGATTAGTAAAACAACAGTCAGAGGTTGAGCTTTAGTTACAGGGCTCCTAAACTGTGTAATGGTCTGCCTGCTACTATAAGAGGTGCCCCTTCAGTCTCAGTTTTTAAATCCTGGCTGAAGACTCACTACTTCAGTTTAGCATACCCTGACTAGAGCTGCTGACTAAGTGTACATATCGCATCTCTGTTGTTAGTCAATAGCACTAAAACATAAGTAATATCACAGTTATAATTTGTTACTAAACTTCTCTTATTCTGTTTCTGTTTCCAGAACTCAAATGTGGCACTCTGTGCCACTGCCCTACTGCCAAGTTGTTTGCCTGCCTAAGGGAAAGTCATCTCCGATGGAGGAGCACTGGAATCATTGGGTAGAAGGGTCCTTTCATCAAATCGGCTGGCCCAGCACTGACTCAGCTGTGGAATGACCATTAAGGGGGGGCAGCTTGTTGACCAAGATCTCCAGGACTCTGAACAAATTTGAATGCTCATTCATATATATATATATATATATATATATATATATATATATATATATATATATATATATATATATATATATATATATACACACACACACTACATTCGGCGGTGACGCAAGTGGGAGCCTTTTCAGCAGCTCCGTGAATGACTTATTTTTCTACCTTTTTCTCGATTTTACTGATCACTTCTATCACTTTCTTTTATGTGGACTCGTTCCCTGGACACTTTTTACTACTTTAACATGGATTTTTACATGCCGAGATTCGTCTATTCAAGTAGTCAACGTCAAGCGCGGAGAACAAATGCCAGTGCCGGTGTGGTTCCCTGTTTATCTGACAAGGTAAGAAGGCGGTATCGTGGCTGCAGAGCCGGAGCTAAGCGAAGCGAGTTGCGAGAAAGTGGCGTTTCAAGCCTTTGGTGCCTTCTGTGATCCTAGGAAATGTGAACTTACTACCAAATAAGATCGACGAACTGGCTGCGCTGGTGAAAAATGTCAGGACCTACAGAGAATGCAGTTATGTGTTTTGTGAAAAGTGGCTAACAACTACCATCCCAGATGCTAACGTGAAGCTACCGGGGTTTAGCACAGTTAAGGTAACTCACTCTCTATGTAAATACAAGGTGGAGTAACTCTGGACATGTAAACGTCAAAATCTCCACTTGTTGCAGAGACATCGAACTGTTCACCATACGTCTGCGTCCCTATTACTTGCCCAGAGAGTTTGGACACGACATTGTTGTTATTGTTTACATCCCTCCTCAGGCGGACGTGGAGATAGCAGGTGACATAATCCATTCTGCTGTTGCTAAGTTACAAACGCAGCACCCTGAGGCGCTTGTGCTAATCGCTGGAGACTTTAACCATGTGACGCTGGACAAAACATTACCTGCCTTCTCCCAGTATGTGGATTGTAACACCTGGGGAAATAGGACTATTGGCCTACTGTATGCAAATGTTAAAGACGCATACAGCGCCACCCCACTGCCTGCGCTTGGGAAAGCAGATCATAACCTGGTTCTGCTTCAGCCTCACTACAAAACAAGAGTGAGTGAGCTACCTACAACCACACGCTCATTCAGGAAATGGTCCCCTTAGGCAGAGCAGGCTCTGAGAGACTGCTTTGGAACTACGGACTGGGATATCCTGCAGGGATCACACAATGAGAACATTGAGGAGGTTGTTGACTACACTACTGACTACATCAACGTCTGTATAGACATTGTAGTTCCAGTAAGAACAGTACTCTGCTATGCTAACAACAAGCCATGGATTACAAGTGACATCAAGGGCCTTTTGAACCAGAAGAAAAGGGCTTTTAAAGGTGGTGATCAGCATGAGCTCAAGCGCGTGCAGAAGGAACTCAGAGTCCAGCTCAGGGCGGCAAAGGAGCAGTACAGGAGAAAGCTGGAGCAAAAGTTGCAGAATAACAGCATGAAGGAAGTGTGGGATGGAATGAAGATCATCACTGACTGCAGCTCGAAGCAGGGTGCCACCACTGAGAGAGAAATGGAGAGAGCAAACCAAATGAACAGCTTCTTTAACAGGTTTGACCGCCCTACCCTACTCTCACCCTGGAGTACTGCACCCTCCAAACATCCTTCTGCTGATACCAGCATAGGAAAGACTTCCCCACCCACATTTACAGCACCCCAGGAGAGCAGAGAGCTGAGGAGACTTCGTGCCAGCAAAGCAGTGGGTCCAGATGGAGTATCACCACGACTGCTGAAGGCCTGTGCGTTCGAACTGGGGATCCTCTACAGCGCATCTTCAACCTGAGCCTGGAACAGGGGAGAGTCCCGAGGCTTTGGAAAACATCTTGCATCACCCCAGTCCCAAAGGTATCACGTCCTAGTGAGCTGAATGACTTCCGGCCTGTCGCTCTGACGTCACATGTGATGAAGACCATGGAGAGGCTGCTGCTTCACCACCTGAGGCCACAGGTCCACCACTCCCTCGACCCTCTGCAGTTCGCATACCAGGAGAAGGTGGGAGCGGAGGATGCCATCATCTATATGTTATACCGATCCCTCTCCTACTTGGACAGAGGCAATGGTGCTGTAAGGATTATGTTTCTGGACTTCTCTAGCGCCTTCAACACCATCCAACCTCTGCTTCTTTTGGACAAGCTGACAGAGATGGGAGTAGATTCAAACCTGGTGGCATGGATCGGGGGCTATCTTACAGGCAGACCTCAGTATGTACGTCTCGGGAACTGCAGGTCTGACATTGTGATCAGCAGCACAGGAGTGCCGCAGGGGACTGTACTTTCTCCAGTCCTGTTTAGCTTATATACATCGGACTTACAATACAACTCTGAGTCCTGCCACGTCCAAAATTTCGCCGACAACACTGCTATCGTGGGCTGCATCAGGAGTGGGCAGGAAGAGGAGTATAGGAACCTAATCAAGGACTTTGTTAAATGGTGCGACTCAAACCACTTACACCTGAACACCAGCAAAACCAAGGAGCTGGTGGTGGATTTTAGGAGGCCCGGGCCCCTCATGGACCCTATGATCATCAGAGGTGACTGTGTGCAGACCTATAAATACCTGGGAGTGCAGCTGGATAATAAATTGGACTGGACTGCCAATACTGATGCTCTGTGCAAGAGAGGACAGAGCCGACTATACTTCCTTAGAAGACTGGAGTCCTTCAACACCTGCAATAAGATGCTGCAGATGTTCTATCAGATGGTTGTGGCGAGCGCCCTCTTCTATGCGGTGGTGTGCTGGGGATGCAGCATAAAGAAGAGGGACGCCTCACGCCTGGACAAGTTGGTGAGGAAGGCAGGCTCTATTGTAGGCATGGAGCTGAACATCCGTGGCAGAGTGACGGTTGCTGAGCAGGCTCCTGTCAATCATGGAGAATCCACTGAACAGGATCATCTCCAGACAGAGGAGCAGCTTCAGCAACAGACTGCTGTCACTGTCCTGCTCAACTGACAGACTGAGGACATCATTCCTCCCCCACACTATGCGACTCTTCAATTCCACCCAGGGGGGTAAACGTTAACATTATACAAAGTTATTGTCTGTTTTTACCTGCATTTTTATCACTCTTTAATTTAATATTGTTTATTTTTATCAGTATGCTGCTGCTGGAGAAAGTGAATTTCCCCTTGGGATTAATAAAGTATCTGTCTATCTATATAGTTATATATTAGTCTACTCTTGCATTTTGAATAATATTTTTGATGTGGTAATGATAGATTGGCCATCTAGATCTGTGAAGAGGATTACTTACTCTGTGCATTGTATTGAATTGATCCCATTTTTTGACACCCATTTCATTCCGAACCTACCTGGAAAGGGGTCTCTTTCTGAATTGCCTTTTTTAAGACATCTTCCATTTTTTTCCTTACATGGGTTTTTTTGGGAGTTTTTTCTTGTCTTCTTAGGGAGCCAAGGCTGTGTGGTTGTCAAAAAACATGGCCTGTTAAAGCCCACTGCAGCACCCCTTGTGTGATTTTAGGCTATACAAAATATAAACTGTTATTGCTATTGATGTTTAATACACGATTTGAAGGCAGCCATTTGGTTAATAAACAAATTAGTTCTTGTCTATTGTCTAAGTTTCAGTGTCGCACATACTGTAGCCTTCAGATAAACATGTAAAGCAAAGAACTGATATAGGTTGGAGTGTGTGGAACATGTTTTCAGCATATTAATGTCAGATGCCTTAAGTGGAATTTGTGGAGGAGTCTTCATTACTGATTGAAATGGCAGACTGCAGACATTCGTCTCTGTGGCAAAGTCACATATCCAGTATCTTCAGTTTGCTGGTTGTGCAGATTTTCCTGCTACTTGAATGTGAAATGCAGAACTAAATCAGTAAAGTACTAGATATTCATCAATCTATAAGTAAAAAGAGTCTCATTTTTGTTTTGATGAAAGTACAAGTGAAATATTCACTTCTGCTTTAAGCTTTAGCTAGACGGCATAATAATCCACTATTATTTCAGATTACCAGTTATGTGTGTGTAAGAGCCAATCTTAGAAGGATAAAGCTTTAAGCTAAACTCATACTAATGGTTGTTTAAGTAGAACAGAATACAATTTTCTTTCATAGTTATAGATTACGGTATAGCCTTTCACCCACTGTAAATTAATATGAGATAGAATTTTCTTGCTATATCAGTGATACAGTGTGTTAACCGAGTCAGTGTACGTTTGGAATATTTCTCATTGCTAGCATGGACTGATAGACCCACTTGCAGTTTGTGAATGAAATAGGCATACAGTTTTCTGACCGTTCAGAAATGGTTTGACTGTATAAGCAAAATTAAAGAAACAAAACAAGATATAAGCTATAAAAGTACCTCTCTTTACTTTGCAATATCTAATTTTTCTCTATTTTTGTGTGAACTGTTTTACTTTGAACTTTTACTAAAGCTTTTAATATCGAAGTTATTTGGTCTGTGAAATCCTTTCAACGTGTCACACTATTGCTAGAATCCCATGAAGCAAACTAAAGCTGCAGAACTTTGGTAATTTTAGGAAAACGCGGCTGCAGTGTGTTTATGTGGCACAGCTCCTTCAACAATGGTTTTATACTTGTATGGCAGTACTGGACAGCTCAACAGATTTTAACTATTTTGCTTTTTGGACTAACATATGCCATTTAGCACTTATGAAAAGTTGTATAGCAGAAGCAGGTATTTTTGCATATAATATAAATAAATTTATAAATTTCAAAATCATTTTACTGTCTCTGTGTTATGGTGGTCTTCAAATTTTACATGCTCATTTTATATTGTGTAGAAAGCAAACAGATGTAGACGCAACTCCATATGCAAGTCAGCTAATGGGAGATTGTGGGATGGGTGTTACATAAATTATATTAGTTGACTTAGTAAAAAAAAAATAATGTGCATAAACTATGTAAATTGTACAAATTATTATAAACAAAGAGGATTTGTTTCTAATGTACTGTAGTAAAATGCACTTAATTTCAATTTCAAGCATTTTTATACTGATATCTTTCTTTTTTTATGTTTCATTATTAAGTAAAACACAACCACACAAGCATTTTCTTAATCCGACAATAATATTATCCATTTTACTGATGTATTAAGCCCCAGCATTTCAATTAATCCAACTGATGTATCAAAATCAAAAGTGCTCAGTTTCCTGTGAGTGCACATAAAACAAAAACTGGTTACTGCAGCATTTAAAGATGCAGCAAAGCATACCCTCAGATGAAGGAATGAGCAGTGGTTCAGGAAATAAAAAAACAAAAGACATTTTTTTCCCTCCAAAGAAGGTACTGGACTGTGGAGCAGAATTTAATAAGATAACAAAGATATGTGAAAGCAGAGCATAATGTCAAAACAGAAAAACTGCTGGTGGACATGCTGGATCTCCTGGTGAATGAATAAAAAAACAAAACAACTGCCCTTCTTCAATAAGCCAGTGTGACATCAGCTAGGTATTAAAAGCACATTAGCAAGATGTCAGTCCTCCTCAAAACACACGCTAATATCAGACAGCAGGGAGCTCTGTGGAATAGAACTTATCTGTTATGACCACATTTATCTAGAATTATTCCTGGTACTTCAACTCCAAAACAAACAAGTATAAACATGTAACAACCTAGCATATGGATGTGATATCTGTTTTTATTAATAAATTATCACAATAAACTAAGATGGGCAGCTTGCTGATTTCAAGTCATTTCCATTGACATACAGTACTTGGGAATAGCATGTTACAGCATGTAAAAAGCAAGCAGCCTAAAACACCTACGCAGCATTTGCCAGGCTATTCAATAGAAGCCAAACAATAAAACTGCCAAGAAGTGGTGCCTCACACTATTCACACATACAGATGCAAGCTGGGACCAAACAGGCACTAGGCTCGTTTGCACCTGATGCAATAGCAGACTACCAGAGAGTGGAAAAATACACACAAATTATTTTTATATACACAGAAAGTATTCGGACCACTTCTCTCTCTGTACACTTTATCTTGTAGATTTAATTTAAAAAAATAAAATTACAATTTTTACTCATCAATATACACTTAATAATCACTAATATCAATGTGAAAATATGTTTCCATAAAGGTTTGCAAAATTAAAAAAAAAAAATAAAAAAAAATCAAGTCAAATCTCTAAAGTCTTCGAACCCTTTGCTCTGAAATCCCAACTTATCAGGTGGATTTGCTCTAAATATTCTTGAGTTGTTTCTAGAACCTGATTAGAGTCAACCTGTGGCAAACTGAATTGATTGAACAATGTTTATAAAGGCACACGCTTGTGAAGGTCCCACAATTCACACCGAATGTCAGAACAACCACCAAGCCATGAAGTGAAGGAAAATCAGACCTCAGCAGACCTCCATGATTAAATTGTGGTGAGGCACAGATCAGGACAAGGGGATAAAATAATTTCTAAAGCTTTGAATGTTCTCAGAAGAACAGTGGCCTCAATAATTTTGAAATGATAGAAGTGTTGAACCACCAGGACGCATCCTAGAATTGGCCATCTGGCCAATCTCAGTAGCTGGGCATGCAGAGTCTTGGGTGAGGGAGGTGACCAAGAACCTAATGCTCACTCCAAACAGAGTTTAGAAGTCCTCTCCTGTAACAGGAAAACCTGTTAGAAGGATGACTATTTCAGCAGCACCCCATCAATTAAATGTTTATGATAGAGTGGCTGGATGGAAGCCACTCTTCAGTAAAAGGCATATGACCACCCACTCGAAGTTTGCCAAATGTCATTTGTTCTGGTCTGATGAGAAGAACCCCAAGCAAAATGACTGATGAATGTTCATCACCTACCTAATATCATCCTTACAGTGAAGCATGGAGGTGGTTCCAGCCAGCACAACACTGGATTGGCTTTAGGACAAGACTCTGACTGTCCTTGAAAGGCCCACCCAAAACACAGGCTTAAACACTTAAAACATCTGTGGGGGAACTTCATAATAGGCAGTTTACAAACACTTCCCATCCAATATAGCTGAGCTTGAGGATCTGCCATGAAGAATGCGATAAACTGGCCAAATCCAGGTATACAAAGCTTGTAGAAACTTACCCCAAGAAAACCCAAAGCATAATGGTGGCCAAAAGGGGCTTTTAAAAAGTACTAAATTAAGGGTTTGAATACTTGCATAATTTATAGATTTCAGTTTTTGATTTTTAATAAATTTGCAAACCTTTGTTTTTACCAAATTTACCATTTTTTACCTATTTAAAATTAATTCTACAGTACAATAAAGCACACAGAAAATGAAAATGGCTGAATACTTTTTGAATTCAGATGGATGGATGGATGGATGCAGCAGGTAGCAAATGCTGGACAATGATGTAATTTGATGTTTTCTTAATCAAGAACTACATTATAAACATAGTCAACTAGTAAGGATATATCTAAAACAAAACAAATACATTGAAATAATAAATGTTAGTAAAAATCCGGTCTTTCTTTCCCAAACAGTGTTACAATACTATGAAATTACAACAACAGGTTACTGAATTGTTTCTTTGCTTCTCACTCCTCATACAGTAATTGTATAGGTAACAAAAGGAAAATCATCATTTTAAAAAACATATATTTCAGGTGGTCTCATAGAGGATGATGAATAAGCATTCAGTAGTACTGCTCAACACTAGTTAGTAGAGTGACCCGTACAAGGGATCTCCATGGTAACTGAAGGAGCTTCAAATTGACAAGCACAAAAGACAAAACTCAGAAGCAACTAAACTCTGCTGTATTTCAAAACGGCCATCATATTTACCATTGACCTTGTCAAACAAGACACCTCTAAGGTTAAATGGATATTCATTCACAAGCTTTATGAACAGTTACAGAATATTCCAGTATAAAAAAGAATATATAATTCTCTTGCTCCCTCTGCACTTAGACTTTTTTGGTTAGTGGTTCTGAATCTTTTATATTTCCACCATTTACATCAGGACAATTTACACTTCCCAGTATTTGAACCCCCACCTACTCATGTCCCCTTTTTATTTTTCTTAAACCCTACTCTGCTTTAAAAACATGCATCTTACAACCATGTCACATTACTCTATCTTTCGTGCCATATTCAGTGGAGGCTTCATTTATGTAATCTTAACAGGTTGGGGGCAGGTGTGGCACTCTCCTGTGACTAGCCGATGTGTAGTGTGACATGCCCAGTAACGGAGTCCAACCAGAGTCATAGGGCCAAGCTCTGAGCTAAAGCCAATAAGCGCACACTGGGAAGTACTATATATAATGCAGAGATGAGGAATAAGAAACATGGGTGTTTTGGACATCACAGATATTATACAAGAGAGGCTCGACTGTCTGATATCTCTAGTTTAAAGTACAACAATAAAACTATGAAGAAGTAAATGTACTTGTACTCAGTGTACTTGTAAAACTTTCATATGGCCACCAGCTCCTTCAGGTAGTATGATATTGGCTGTCAGAAAAAAAAGACATGAGCTCGCCATACTCTGGAAATTTGCTAGAAAGGTGTTACACAAGCACGTAATTTGGAAAACATTTTGCAATTTCTAGTTGTTTAAATTGACATACTCTGGCGTCCAGATCAGCAAATGCAGTCAAATTTATTATCCCTTCCAACTAGAAGTCAGTTGGCTTTAATTTTAATTTTATTTTTGGTCATCCTAATTTGAAGATGAATGCATTATTTATATATAATATAAAGTAAATATGAGGGTAAATCAAAAACTAAAGTCAATTTAAAAATTACATGGTAACTGCAGTGGAAAGAAGCTGATGTAATACAAGACATATGTGATGGCTTATGGGTAGTTCAAACACACACAATGCAGCGTACTGCCATTAGTCTAGTTGAAGCCAAGGTCAAATGAACATGAACACTCTGCTGTGGGATTACACCATTGTTGAGATCTCTTTGGGCAGAGGTTGTGAAACCCGCTGAAATTTAGTGGGGGATGTTGGCTGAATACGAAAGTGAAAACAGCAAGACTCTATAAAAACTTTCTGAATGGGTAGAAAGATTTAAAACAGGCAAACAAGTGTAACTGACAAAGCTCTATCTGGTCATCCATCAACATCACACACAAAACCAACTTCAACATGGTGAACGCCTTCAGAGAAGGCAGAATGATTATGTTGCCCGCTGTTGCTGCTCATTAGTGTATCAGCTAGGGATCTGCGCATGCCACGGTGCATGATGAATTGAGAGACCAAAAAGTCTGCATAAAATGGGTAGCCAAACAGTTTACTGATGCGCAAAAAACCAGCATCTTTTCAGCAGGTTTCACTGCCTCTGCCCAAGAAAATCTCACTAAAGTGCATTGTTCAACAATGGTGCAATCCCACAGTGGAGCATCCATGTTCATTTGACCATGGCTTCAAATAGACTAACGGCAAAACTTTGTGCTGTGCATGTTCAATCTACCCATAAGTCATCGCAAATGTATTGTATTCGTAACCACACAATTTTCAAATTGTGTTTACTTTATGGTGTACCCTTATTTATATCTCACAAAAATATATGCCTAGTAACATAAGCCTTTGCCTGAATGGAATTATACAAAGAAGAATACACCTCCTGCCAAAATTCTGGATCCTCACCTTACACCTTTAAATGGATTCCATATTACAGATTCAATATTTCACATAAGGTGAATATGGCCTGCAAAGGATATTTTGTGGATGTTGTGAGGACATACCTCCATATATTCTGGTTGTGTTCCACTTAAAATGTTGTGAAGCAGAGGTCTTGATATTAACAGGCGTGTTTATTTCCCTTACCATGCAAAAGAAACAACTACTAAAAGAGGCTGCCTCTGATCAGGAACTTGCTCAAACCGATGCTCCCTCTCAGTTTTTTCATCTAATCTAAGATGTCATTACTGGGACTCAAACCTGGGGCCTTTGGATTACAGTCCAGGCTCCTCAGCTAGCAGCCATAAAGAAGGCTCCTTCAAACAGTAAATTGGGCTTGTGTGAGGGGGAGCTTACGGTAAAACAACAAGCTCTAAATTTGCACCCAATGAGAAGGACAATTCACATAAAACAAAGTTACTCAAATTCAAATTGTGATGCAACCCCAATCTCTCACCTTGCTTTAAATATACAGTATTCTAGTCAGCCAGAAATGGCATTTCCATGGACAAATTGAATTCAGAGCACTGCAATACCTGTCTAGTGTGTTTTAGTCTGCTTTTAATTATCACAAAAAAACTCAAACTAATCTGTAATAGCTTTTCAGTATGCACCAAGTAACCAAATAGGAGTGGTCTTGTGTTTATCATAAAATGCCACCTAGAAATCAAGAGTGGTAACTCTAAAAATACCAATTTGCACATGAATGGAGCATAACTTGTACTACTGCACTATTTCTTATCTCTGATAAGATTAACACTGACAAGGATATGTCTCCAAAGGGAATACCCTTTGGACTAAACTTTAATGGAGACAGAAGGAAGTTTTTGCCATCAGTGCTGCTGACAATAATGACCAAAGACTTAAATTCTCAAGACATTCAGACTTTACTAAACAGGCACACATTTTAAGTTTATTCTGTTTTCAGACTTCAAGCTGCAGAACAGTATAACACAGGAAGAACAGCACTTTGAATTAATTAAAAACCCAAGATCTCAGTTTTTTTGTTGGAGCTGGATGCTGATCTTCTTGACGATACAAAATTTTTCTAGCTCCAAATTCCTTATAAAAATAAAAGTGAGTTTTCATTTGTCTTTGTTTCTCAAAGTGATGACCAGGAAGAATCTATATTTCAACGTTTACATGAACACCCTATTACCCCAAAAAAAATGCATGTTTGTATGTAAGTCAGCATGGCCAGTTATGCAAGTGTTAAGTAGGCTCAGCATAAAAATACAGACCATGGTGAACTCTAGATCCTTACATTGCCAGAATACACTGATAATCTGTGTGGTGAATGCAGAACCTATAAGGAAAATTACAAAAACAACACAAACATTCAGTGTTCGTTTGTGTATATGTTGGGCATACAGATGTAAAGGAGGATGATACAGACAATAACAGTTATTCAAATGATCTTATTTAATATGGGAACATTCCAGGAAGCTAAGAGGACTTCAACCTCTGGATGAATTGCAGACTTTAGGCTGGTGCCTAAGACTGATTAGAATTCATCTAACGTTTTTGTCATCTACAGAGATACGGTACCCTCTGGCTATTAAGCAACACCTTTATGTAGGCTGCCAACTCTCTTCAACATTAAAAATTCACAATCCCTGTCTGTAACCTGACAAGTTAAAGTTGCCAGAACTGCTAAAATCAAGGTGTTAGTACAATCCTAACCTTTGTAATCATGGACACAATTTAAATTTGTAGTAGAGGTTGCCTAAAATGTCATTGTACATTTGCCTTACTATAATTCTAGAGAAATAACTGGAAACCCAAAAAAGAATTATTTCATTAAGGCCCACCAGCAGGGGCATTAAACCAATTTCTCTTCAATATGAATCCATATATATTTCACCACAGCAGTATCCAGAACAAAACGCAACACATTAGAAGGATGCTTCTTACTAATATACTGGCTTTCATTTTTCCCTTGGAACTTTGGTTTATTTTCAGTCATATGAATTATTTAGACATTTTTTATTCACTGCTTTTGCAAAGCAGATTAACTAAATTACTCAGAGTTTGCTTCAAAGCATCTATATCAGACCTGTGGTGGTGAGGCTAAAGGAAAAGTTTTAAGAACAATACCTGCAACAGTCAGGCGGGCAACTCTGCTGTTGATGGTGCCTAGGGAGTCCACTGTTGCCACACACTGGTAGTAACCTTCATCTGGCTTATTGTGTTTGGAGTGCACCACACTGGTGAGCAGCAAAGAGCCATCTGGAAGTAGCTGTCGTCGGTCATCAGAGGCCAGATTCAAGAAAGTGCCATCCTTTTTCCATTCCACGCGAGGTGCTAGGTCACTATACGCCGAACAGTTCAGCACGGCAGGAGAGCCTCGTACTGCTAATATATCAGCTGGTTCCACCAAGAACCAAAAGGGGGTGAAGTGCCTTGCAACAGAACCTAAAGACAAAGAAAATCAAAATGCACAATTATTTATTATAATATGACCTTGAGAGATGCTCTGGATGCAGTGGCTTCCCTTAAAATGAAAGTGATCAAACCACATAGAAACTCTCCCTGGATTAATCAGAACACTCGAGCTCTTAAATTAGAATGTCAAAAACTGGATTGTAGATGGAGAACAACAAAGTTGTAGGTCTCTCAAACTGCATGGGCAGAGAGAGTTAAAAAAATATTAAAAAAGCTTTCTTAGAAGCTTGCTCAGACTACTATTCTAAAATAATAAATAACAATAACAATCCTCATGTACTGTTTAGAACAGTGGATAATTTAATAAATAGGAATTCACAAATCTACAGTGCAAATCTCAACAGCATTAGCAGTACAGACTATTTATACCAGACAGGCAGACCCTGCCTCACTATGCATTCTACACTTTAGAAATTTTAGTCCTATAACATAACAAAACTATTAGTTAATTTCTAAAATGAAACCTACTTTTTCCCTTGATCCAGTGCCAAACACACTACTAAAAAGTACCTATTCTTAACATTATTAATGGTTCATTATTGCATGGCACAGTATTTGATGTACTAAAAGCTTCGGGCATCAAGCCATTACTTAAAAAGTCAGACCTAGACCCACACATACTTAATAACAGACCCAAATCATTTCTGCACTTTCTTTCTAAAATACTTGAAAAAGCAGTCGTCAGTCAGTTTCAGTCACACCTCACACATCACAATTTGAGAAATTCCCATCCGGCTTTCGCACCGGTCATAGCAGTAGCACACATTTTAAATGACATCCTGATACACTCTGATAAAGGAAACTCGACTGTAATTATGTTGTTAGACTTTAGTGCAGCATTTGACATTGAGCATTCTATTTTACTACACAGGCTGAAAAATGGCATTGGGTTCACAAAGTCCTTGCCTGGTTTAGTTCTTTTTTTTATCAAATTGATTCTAGTACATATAGAAATTGGCTGCGAGTACTCCATCATTATACACAGATGTGATTTTGCCTTTAACTAGTGGTGCTAGTGAATTCAAGGAGTGGATGAGAACTACTTGTCTTTAAACACAAAAAAAAAACAGATGTTAATTACTGGAAGGAATGATGGTGATCGCAACAGTTTATTGGAAACACCATTAATTCTACTGAATGAGCCCGCAATCTAGGTGTTATCTTTGACTCCAGTATCCCATTTAAAGTGCACATTACAAAATTGTCTGAAACAATGTTTCTTTAAACTTAAAAATTTTTGGGAATTTAAGGTGTTTTCTAAATATGCGGGATACAGAAAAATGTATTCAAGCATTTATTTCTAGCAGGATTGACTACTGCAATGTTCACTGGATGTTCAAACTGTTCTTTATACAGCTTCCAGTTAATACAACATGCTGCTGCAAGAATTATTAAAAGAACAAGAAAATACAAACACATACTGTAACTTCACTGGGAGCCAGGGTAAGGACTTAAGAACTGGAGTTAAGAGCAGATTTTTAAAATCCTACTTTTAACATATAAAGCCAAGGTCCAGCTTACTTATCATTACTTACAAACCAGAACGTACATTAGGATCTCATGATGCAAGTATGCTTATAATTCTAAGGATTACTAAAATAACAGTGGGAGGGTGAGCTTTTAGTTACATGCGCCCCTAAGTGTGGAATGCTCTGCCTGCTACTATAAGAGGTACCCCTTCAGTCTCAGCTCTCAAATCCTGGCTGAAGACTCGCTATTTCAGTTTAGCATACCCAGACTACAGCTACTTAATAACTGTATATACTGTATCTCTCTTGTTAGTCATTAGTAATAAAACATAAGTAATATCACAGGTATAGTTTGTTACAAAATTTCACTTATTCCGTTTGTCTTCTTGGTACTCAAATGTGGCACTTGGTTCAAAGTTGTTTGCCTGCCTAAGGAAAAAAGTCATCTCTGATGGAGGAGCACTGGAATTGTAGGCTAGAATGGTCCTTTACATCAGATTATCTGGCCCAGCACTGACTCAGCTGCGGAACGGCCAGTAGCGGAGAGGTAGCTTAATGGCTGAGGCCTCCAAGACTGAACAAATCTGAACCTTATTATGTGATATCATCTTCATTACATTTTGCTCTGTACTTCTAATATTACTATTATAATATTCAATTGTATTGATGATTACTGTGTTCTGTTCTATGTATTGAATTGACACCCACTACACGCTCAACCTACCTGGAAAGGGGTCACTCTCTGAATTGCCTTTCCTAAGGTTTTTTCTACTTTTAGGGGGAATTTTTTCATGCCTTCTTAGGGAGTCAAGGCTGGGGAGCTGTCAAAAAAACAGGGCATGTTAAAGCCTGATGCAGTACTCCTTGTGTGATTCTAGGCTATACAAAAATAGAGATTGTATTGTATTGTACTGACCATTCAGTGAGCTGTGGAATAAAGTAGATCTTAACAGACAATCTATACAAAATTAAAAAAAGTGGCAAAAAGAAGGAAAAGTGAACTGCTGCTAGAATATTGTCACAAAGCTTTAATGCTCAGCAGAATATTAATGTCTTCAGAAAATAATGCATGAGCATTCATGCTGTGAAAAGAATGACTTGTCCTAGTTCTCAGCAAAATCTCACAAGGAAGAGAAATTTTTGCTTTTCTGGCAATATTTCCAAACTTTTTAATGCAGACTTTGCTTTTTATTAGGCATCTTTTATTAGTAATCTTTACTCTTCAATGAAAAATAAACTCAAAAGGACCAAACAGACAGCTACTGTAAGATTATTAATACAGCCCTAGACATGGTTTAAAAAAAAAAAAAAGTGTTGGATCCCGAAGTGGTGCAGCTAGGCTTGCCGTGGAAATGAAGGGTCATCACAAACCTTGCTTTAAACCAAATCCTACCTTATCTCAAATCAAACATTCACAAGCATCATTTTACATTCAAAAAGCCATATTTTTTTAAAGTTTTATTTCTGAAGACTTTAAGGTGTGAAGCTGCTTCATGGAGACCATATTCAATTTTTTTTTACCAGCTCCATACCAGCCTAGATAAAAGTTTCTCTTTCTATTCGGGCTGTGCTGTATACCAATACTGACAAAGTAAAGAAAAATAAAATTTGAAAAGGCACTGTACCACCATTTTGGGATTTGATACCCGAAGTAAATCCAAGCACTGTCAGCACTCACTATTCCAGTCGTGGAAACATGTCTGTTTTGTAGACAAACAAAACTAAATGCATCAATGTTATCAGAACCTCACAGGGGAAGGAGGGGTTCTGCATTGCAAAGTTGTGGAACACCAGGGAGGCTGGAGTGAGATGGGGAATGGGGTGTTTGGAAGTTTCAGAACATTAGAACAATCTTGATGAGAACAGGCAATTCAGCACATCAATGCTCACCAGTCCTATCCGATTAATTCTTTTTAAAAAACATCAAATTTAGTTTTAAAAGTCCCTGAAGCCTTACCGTCTACCAAACTACTTAGTTGCTTATTCCATGTGTCCATGGTTCTCTGTATAAAGAAAATCTTCCTAATTTTAGTGCAAAATTTACCCTTAAAAAGTTGCCAACTGTGTTTCTGTGTTCTTGATGAACTCATTTTAAACAGGCTTGATCCATTGTAATAATTCTCTTCATAATTTTAAACACTTCAATCATGTCACCTCTTAATCATCTTTTGCTTAAACTGAAAAGGCTCAGCTCTTAATTTTTCTTCATAATTTGTCCCCTGTAGCTCTGGAATTAGCCGTGTCATTCTTCTCTGGACTTTTTCTAACACTGCTATATCCTTTTTGCAGCCTGGACACTAGAATTGTATGCAGTACAGTAATCCCTCACTATATCGTGCTTCGACTTTCGCAGCTTCCTCTAACGAGGATTTTGTATGTAGGCATATTTAAATATATATCGCAAATTTTTCGCTGGTTTGTGGGTTTCTGCAGACAATGGGTCTTTTTATTTCTGGTACTGCTTCCACAGTTGGTTTGCCCAGTTGATTTCATACAAGGGACGCTATTGGCAGATAGCTGAGAAGCTACCCAATCAGAGCATGCGGTTAAGTTCCTAGGTGCCGAATGGCTCAGCGACAGAGCACAGAATTCAATTCCACTTTGCATTAACCAGGAAATCTCATCTCGCTTATTCAGCATCAACGCGTTTCATTGTGTAAAGAGTTAACTTTCGTCAATGAGCTGCTCAATGCCCACTCCGAGACGCTGAGCAATAAAGATTTGGCTGAGATGACCAAGTCAGTGAGCGAGGAAGATAAGGAACAAGAGGACCAGCACAGGAAGAAGACGCTAGCCTAACTCTCAAGCCTCTCACGACCATTCTATGAATGGAAAAAGATCTCCTGACATCAGTTGATGAATGGGACCCGCAAATGATTCGTTCTTTGCAATTTAAAAATAATCTTGACGACACCACGGAAATGTGTATAAAAACCTCCTTACACAAATAAAAAGGCAGCACCAGCAACTGGCCATCACGATGTTCCTTACCCGCAAAACACCGCCTAGTACACCTTCAGTGGAAGAAGGAACTCCAGACGACAACAGCGGTGCTACACAGTCGCCTGAAGAGGCTCCTTTAGAAGAGCTGTAATGCTATCCTTTGTTAAAATTAAACTCATTGTTATCGGACAAGTCGTCGTGTCATTGTTGGCGAGTACCCATAACTAATTTTCTACGTACTTAGTACATGTACGTACGTTTAGTGTCACTGTACACACATTTTAATGTATACAATTTTTCTTGCATTGTACATATTTATTGCTGGTGGCCTGTCTATCGTAATGGCTGTAACATATGTGATATCGGAGACACTTGATATCTTTAAAATAACATTTAGGTTTTACTGTATATAAACAGTGTGTTTACATACATAATTTCAACGAATCTTACCTAATAACTAAGAGAATATAAAGGGTTTATGCTGTGTAACTGTCTGGGAAATGTTTGTAAGAGTGTGGGAGAGTTTATAAGGGCTTAAAATATATAAAAATAACCATATAAACATATGGTTTTTACTTTGCAGATTTTCACCTTTCGTGGGGGGTTCTGAAACGCAACCCCCGCAATTGAGGAGGGATCAGTGTATTCCAGATAAGGCCTCACTAGTGTGTTATAAAGTTTCTCAATTCCCTTTTACTATTCCTGATGCACTTCACCTCCTCCTTGACTGTTGTTTTACTACTAAAATACTGAAATAATCTCTTTCAGTCATCTTTCACCTTATCCCCTATATTCCTCTCTAACTGCCTTTTAGCCTCCCTCATATCCTTCTTAATGCCTGCCCAATCGCTCTCATACGCCGTATGATTTACACCGGAGTTATTAATCTTAAAAACCTTTTTTATACTTCCTACTTATTCCAAATTTAGGTATGTACCTGTCCTGCATTATATGCATTCCAGACAGGCTCTAAAAACACCTGTTCTTGAGCTCCACTATTTGCAAGGTTAACTCAGTTAATATTTAGGTAGCTAAAGTCCCTACTGACTATAATACCCCCCTGTAACTTGCCTTTTTAATATTTCTAGGAGTCCCAATGCCCCACAAACCTATACCCTTCTATTCTACACTAAGATTTGAGCTATGCATTAAGCCTTCTAGTCTCCTCAATCTTACCTGGGCTGGCACATGAAGAACTTCAGAGAAAACTACCTTGACAGTTCTGCTCCTCAGACTGGCACTTAACTCTTTGAATGTGGATCACATAACTGACAGACTACTCTTTTGTACAGGAGAATGTCGGGTGAAATGACACCTTTTATTGGCTAACCAAACAGATTATAAATGCAAGCTTTCAAGGCAGCTAAGGCCCCTTCATCAGGCAAAGGTACCCTTTTGTATGGCATTGGTTCCAACATGGACAATGAAAACTGGATTCACCCTGCTCTGGCCAAGAACCTATAAACCCTTCCAACAAGGCCTCCCAACTGTGCAAGCGGAAGGCGACACACTGTGTGAGAGAGACTGTGCTTCTGGAGCAAACCTGCACTTTAATCCCCCTCATAACCGAGTCCCCAACTATCACTTCATCTCTCTTTCTCTGTACTGGTTTTGAAGTGGCCTGTTGGGGCTCCTCATGCCTGCCTACCATCTGAAACTTTTTAGACACACCGTCCAGCTCCGCAAGAACCTGAAAACTGTTCGACACTCCAAAATGTGGTTTTAATGCCATTGAGCAGTAAGGCCCCCTTTACATTGAGGCTCACGACTGTGATCCACCTATATCGCCCTGTGTGGTCTGGAATCTCCTCCTGCACCACCTTAAGACACTCGAACCAGGTCTGCCCATTCTGTAACACAACTCAGGCCAGCAAACTCCTCATTCAGTTCAGCAAACCTGAGCTTAAGATGCTGGATCAGCTGGCATAGCCTATAGATATAGCCCCCTATAGAAGACATTGCACTAGCCTCATTATTAAATTTCACTTTTGAATTACTAAAACTGCTCAACTTTTTTTTTTATTAAAATTAAATGATTTAATTTAAATGGTACTTTTCTTCATTTAAAGTCACTTGCCCGTTAAGAATTATCTCCTCTAATTTTTTTTTAGAATGTTTGGATTGAAAGTTAATCTTGTGCAAACAAAACAACCTTGTCTAGCCCCACCACACCAAGGGTAACAGGAGCTCCTTAACTTTCTGAAAAACCAGAGGAAAAAGTGGGATGAGTAAAACATTACTCCTAATTTTTCTCATAGACTTTGTTTAAAGTGTCTTGACTGGTGGCATCATTGAGTACCATGGCAACACAATCACAAAAGTCCACGGAGTAGTGCAACTTGTACAAAACATCTTAAACTATGATTCCATATAATTTGTACAGTTCTATTCTAAAGGCTACTGTAATAAATCCTCTGCCAAATCAAAGCATTTCATCCATGAAGTGTTTTCACTTTAACAGTATGTCACAAAAAATCACTGCTTCAAAACACAGACCTGCAAGAACATTTTAACCCCTAACCAGCATGTGATATGTTGGGTATTACTGTACTGTTATTCATTAAAGCTAGACTTATCAAAAATTATGCCTGATGTAGAACAGATGGAAAGAAAATACAAAAAAAGATATTGTATTATTATAATTTATATTTTATATTATTTATTTTTTACATAAAATATAAATAAAATTGGATCAATTATCCAAGCAAACTGAAAATGCAGCAAAACCCAGAATATTAAACTCAAGGTTTATTTGTGACCCATCTATTAAAAGTATTGCTCTTTTATCACCATGGTCATGCGTGGCATAGCAGTGGACTTCAAAGCCTTAGGTTGTCGGTTTAAATCCCACTGCTCCCATTGTGAAATCATGAGCAAGTTACTTCACCTGCTCGTTTCCCAATTGGAAAAAGAGAAAAAATTGTATCTCTCAAATGGTGTAAGTTGCCTTGGACAAAGGTGTCAGCCAAATAATAAGTAATAATAATTATATATTAAAAATTCTGTCCTTGACCTATTTTATTAATGATCTGGAGTAGGATTGCTTGCTTTTTCTTAAACCAGAAAGTATTCTGAAGGCAAGAGAAAAATAAGCAACTACTGACAGTGCACATATGGGTTTCATGCTATAAAAGAAAATATCTTCAGCAGCACCCGTTGTACCACAGCAAAAGGCTGGCACATGATCATTAACTTTAATTTCTGGCTACTACTTTGTGATCAGATTTATAAATATATCTCAAGTATCTGTTCTAATTGTGTTGAATTAGATGATTATGTTGCACTAATAACAGATTAATAACTAAAACTGGCACCAATCACAATATACTACAAAATAATTTTTGTTACAAATAAACATGGAAGCGAGCAGTTGAGCCTTACTGTATTTTATTATCTTTTTTAGTGAGAGCTAAATTGTGTAAAGGAAAAAAAACCTTCATTATTGTAATAAAACTCTCATGTTGTTCTGACAACTTGTAATGCATACATCTCAATGAAGAAGCTATTTGCTTTCTCAAAAGTCTTTGTATTGTATTTGCTTTGACATTCACTTGGCTTGTCAATGATGCATTAGAGCACTCTTCAATATTAGCAACAGACAACCTGACAAGCTGATGGTAAGAAACAGCTGTCACTCCACAGAAGAGGTGTCAGTGACCAGAATGAAAATGTTTAAGGGTGTGTTTATCTGAAAAGACTGGCTGTTTATTTACTAAGTAAATCCACAGAACAAAGAGATAAAAATTACATTTTATGTGCAATGCAAATAGAGAAAGTAATCTGTTAAAGAATCTTGCATTTTAACCAAGGGGAACAACTGACAAATCTCTCCGCACGTGGTCACAGTGGCAAAGCTTGATTGGTTCCAGCTGTAAGAGTCCCTATGGCTACAGAAATTATCCAAAGAGATCACCATCCTCAGACTAGCAGTCCTCGCTGCTGTGGCTCAGCCAGATCATCACAACAATGGCTCTCATTGAGAAATTCTGAGAGTCTGGAAAAATATTAGGTGGAGAATTAAAAAAAAAACAACCACAAATAAATACAAATACAGAAATGACGTCTCCCATTCATGAGATTATGGATCTGGAGCCAAGGACACAGATTTGAACTGTCGCAGAACAGAAATAAAATAAATCACCCCAGGCTGTGTGTGTTTTCCTCTTATTTGGCTGAAAAGTAAAACCAATTCATGTTTCTTTAACACAGGCACTAAACAAAGCTGTTTCTGCCGACTTGCTGTAAATGTATGCAGAGCCATTACTGGTGATTTTTGGCAAGCCTCCAATGAGACAACTATTATCACATCACACATTATCCTCAGTCCTCTGGAATGTAGGTTTCTTTGTTAAAAATAATAGTTAAATAAGGCTAAAAGAGAGAGAGAGAGCTCTGATCTTAGCAAAATCGGAAGAACAATGCCCCGTATTCTGCTTGGCAATGGCTTAAGGTTGTGCTGTGCTACCTGGAACTGTAAAAAAGTTCACTCAACAAGGATCAACAGAGTTATTTTAGAAAATATAGCAGGTTGTTGTTTTTTTTACAGAGCACTTCTATGTAAATCCCCAGAGCAGACTTGGATTTATGAAAAAAAAATTTAAAAAGACTATAATGAACAATAAGTAGAATGCCTATCAATGAAACAAAGAGTAGGAAAGGATTCAGCTGATTACAGGAACCATTGCTGTCAACAGAGATGTGTTTTTTGCAAATGTGAAATGTAAATCTTAGGTAGGTAATCAATATACAGCACGGCACAGACTGTTTGGTTAAGCTTGAAGATGTGTTGGGGAAAATTACTAAAGATGTGTCGTTATAATACAACATTAACAAAATAAAATAAAAAAAAACCACACTTAATGCTTAAATCAGAATATTTGTTCATGTAGTATAAAAATATAAATATGCAATATACTGTATATCGATAGGCATGCTAGAAATAATTAGAAAAGCTAACTAGGTACTTGCTCTTGTAGGAATACAATTTATAAACTTTGAGTAATATAAAAAAAATATATATATTAATCATGACGTAGGTGACTTTAAAGAACTACTGTAACACTAAAGAAACACATTATGCATATATATGTAAAATATAGTAAAATAATAGTGTCTTCTAAAAGAAAAAATATTTGCTTTAATCACCTAAACCTACCAGAAGGATAAACTGTGAATTCAACCAATAAATAAGAAGCCCAGTGTATTAGGTATGGTTCCAGTTTGAATGGCACACATTTTTCCACGGAGGAATGCCAATGCCTTTCTTTCACTTGTTCACCCTTACGGTGGTGTCTATACATGTTTCATTAAGCTAAAGGGGAAGACCATTAATTTTAGAGGTTAATTTTATTTCTAAACAGAGTAGCATGCTAGGAGAAGATCACTGCTGGAAAGGTGAATATAGGACACTGATGATAAAGAAACAGAGCTTTTCTTTTGATGACAAGTTAAAGGACTTCAAAGCTATTGGTCACATAAATAGTTGCAAGAGTAAGAAACAGCAGAGTTCTTTACTGCCCCCTAGTACTAGCTTTCTAGCCCCCTCTATTTAAACACTGCCTTGTAAACATCACAGTTAAATTTACACCAGCTCTTTACCATAGACAGCAAAAACAAATCAATGAATGAATCTAAAATCTGAAGTCTTGCTCCTGATATTTAGGAACCAGACGTCAGATTCATAAAACATATGTAGGCACAAAACAAGGCTGAGAAATGTACTTTTGGAGATTTCTGTGCAAGCAGCAAGGTTTATAATGAAAACCTGATGGAAGAACGTAAATCTCATTTTCTTCTTCTTTCAGTTGCTCTCGTTAGGGGTCGCCACAGTGGATCATCTGTTTCCTATCCTCTGCACCTTGCTCTGTTATACCCATCACCTGCACAGTCTCTCTCACCACATCCAAAAACTTCCTATTAGGCCTTCCTCTTTTCCTCTCACCTGGCAGCTTTATCCTTAGCATCCTTCTCCCAATACTGTATATCCAGCATCTCTCCTATGCACATGTACAAACCAACGCAATTTTGCCTCTCTGACTGTCTCCAAATCGTCCAACTTGAGCTGACACTTAAATGTACTCATTTCAAATCCTGTCCATCCTCGTCACACCCAATGTAAATCTTAACATCTCTAACTCTGCCACCTTCAGCTCAGTGTCCTGTTTTTTGGTCAGTGCCACCATCTCCAACCCATATAACATAGCTGGTCTCACCACCATCCTGTAGACCATCCATTTCACTCTTGCCGATACCCATCTGTCACAAATCACTCCTGACACTCTTCTCCACCCACTCCACACTCTTTCACACTTCCCGTTACTCTGTACTATTGATCCCAGGTATTAAACACTACAATCCCCAAAGCTTACGATTTTTTTTCCATTGTCCCTGACCTTCGTAAACTTTCCTGACATATGCCAAGAGGGCTCGTAGCTCCTTATCGCTGCACTAATAGCTCTCTTTTGTTTTGCAAATGTGTGGTTTAGCAGAATGCATCCTGCTATACCCCCACCCCCATTCAGTCAGATGAAGGCATTGTCCTGCTGCAATCCTCATAATTCAAGTCTGTGTTGAAGTGTTTATCTGGCGATGTGTTTGTAAGGAATTATATAGGTAAAGAAATATTGTGATTTGAAATACAGTGATCCCTCACTATATCGCGCTTCGACTTTCGCAGCTTCACTCCATCGCGGATTTTAAATGTAAGCATATCTAAATATATATCACGGATTTTTCCCTGGTTCACGGATTTCTGCGGACAATGGGTCTTTTAATTTATGGTACATGCTTCCTCAGTTTGTTTGCCAGTTGATTTCATACAAGGGACACTATTGGCGGATTGCTTAGAAGCTACCCAATCAGAGCATGTATTACATATTAAATAAAACTCCTCAATGATATGCAATGTGCTTCCCGAGCGGTGCTTGATTGTTTGCTTTTCTCGGTCTCTCTCTCTGACGTTCTCTGCTCCTGATGGAGGGGGTGTGAGCAGAGGGGCTGTTTGCACAGAGGCTGCTTGCCTAGAAGATACGGACGATACTCTAAAAATGCTGAAAGACTACCTTCATATTGCTCCCTTCTGTTGTGGCTGCTTTATCACGGTGCGCATACTTAAAAGCCCAACAGCACGTATTGATTTTTTGATAGTTTGCTTTTCTGTCACGCTCTCTCTCTCTGACATTCTCTGCTCCTGACAGCGGTCCTTTGAAGAGAAGATATGTTTGCATTCTTTTAATTGTGAGAAAGAACTGTCATCTCTTGTCTTGTCATGGAGCACAGTTTAAACTTTTTACTAAAGGGTGCTATTTCATGTCTAGAGGGCTCTAATAATCTTAACAGTGTGGGAGAGTTTATAAGGGCTTAAAATATATAAAAATAACCATACAAACATATGGTTTCTACTTTGCGGATTTTCACCTATCGCGGGGGGTTCTGGAACACAACCCCCGCGATCGAGGAGGGATTACTGTACATACATTTCATGTGTGTTTGGTTATATTCTTGAATTAAAGCCCAATTGTTTTCTTATACCTTTTGTGAAAGTGTTTATTTGATATTTGGACTTCAGTCTTCACACATTATACACTTCACGTCAACATTTTGTCAATTACTACTATAACATGAAAAAAAGTTTGTTTTAGTTATGTGTTCAACATTTTGTTGCCTCGCATTTAATGTCATCCTACATTTACACAGATTGTTGTAGACACAGAAAACACATGAAATGTAGGTATTCCGAATAACGATACATTATTTACCCTATAAAATTCCATTCACCTAACTCCCAGATAAAGCGACTTCAGCTCTGAGAATTTTGTGTCCAACTTCAGCTGCCTCTATGGGAGGTGAGCAGGCTGCCTGCTGTCAGTGATGATTGACACATTCCCAAAACCAAATACACTGATAATAATTCATATCACTGAGTCAGTATTAGAATGTGTATTGAAATGACAAACACTCTACTCTTTAAAAGTAATTAATGTGATATACTGAATGTACTATAGTTTCCCTTTTAAGAGGGCCAATGCTGTGTATTTGCACTGAAGAACTTTTTTGTTTCTTCATGAATTTATATCAGCTACCTGCTGTGACATCTTATGGAATTGACAGACAGGCCAGGAATACCTCAGCTATGCCTCACTGTATCTTGTCCCTCTGTGCAGGAAGCTATTAATCAATGGTGAGACACTACATTCGGGTTTCATATGGTGTGGATGTACATACATTCATAAACCATAACAAATTTTTGCCAACATAAAAAGGCAATTTGCAGCAGTGTCCAGTTCTCCTAATGTAATCAGAGTAATTTACTGCACTTACAGTATATTGCAATAAGGGCACACAATGAGAACAAACATGCTTTTGCTAACCGTAAGCATTTACATTCCATTAACGCATCACTCATCTTTAAGACCAAGATGTGGTTAAAACCGTGATTGTTTTATTTTAAGATAAAGTTGCTTTGGTAGCCAGGATAATGTTGTAAATGGTGAATGGCTTGTTGGTAAGATAAACCCTCAGGTTTTCATATGGCCTGTACTATTCATTGTAACAGGAATCATGTTATAATGTGTACTAGCTGCATAGATGCTGGTGCCTTACACATTTCCCTGACCCCCAACCCAGAAGACAGAGAAGAGGTACCATAATGCTGCACATAACCTTGTGTGCTCAGATGCAGAGCATGGGCAGATACTCTTGACTGCAGGTGGCGTTGTCTCAATGAGTCAGGTGGGAGGCTGCTCTCCCAGCCAATCAATTTCTGATGTATTGTGACTGCACGTGTATGAGATTTACTAGCATGACCCATATATGGTGGTTTCAGGGTGGCAACCAGGAAGGGTTAGAGGTGTGTTTCCATAAGCACTTTTACAAGATAATTGTGGTTTATAAAGGTAAACTACGTAGAAATGTGTATGTCAGGTATTACAGGTTAGATTTTTTTTCATGCTCCAATTCATGCAAAGTTTTATAAATGAGACCCCAAGGTTCCCTATTGTTTTAATAAAATGTATTCCTGACTTATTTATTCTTCCACCAACTTAAACTTTATCAAAACAGAAGGACACAGAATTGTGGAATAAAATATGTACTAGGGTATAGATTGCATTAAGATTTTTTTTTTTTGACATTTGGCAGCATTCTCCTTTTGGGATGGCTAGAGGAATGTTTAAAATATAATTGTAGCTCATTCAAAGGGCATTTCCACAGATTTTGGCAGAATACAGTGTTTATTTAAAACATTTTTTACTCCTTATTCTCCCAAGATGCATTTTGTCTGCCCTGTAGTGCTCCTCACTCTTGGAAGAAATGTTCACAATGGATCACCTAATCACCACATGATGCTACTGGTTCTGGTTCTTGCTCTCCTTGAACTTTTAATGGAAAGAAAAGTCTTCTCAAAAACGGAGTTAGGGCAGAAACTTGTGGAAAGAGCAGATTTCTTTACTACCCACTAGTACTAGCTTCCTAGTCTAGTTCATTTACACATTGCCTTGTAAACATCTCAGTTTAACCTACACCGACTCTTAGCCACAGACAGCTTTGTTACGTTTAATTTCCATACTAAGTTTAGACAGGGAGTATGGTATAATGATAAATGCACTAAACTTTAGGCCACAAAGTTTCCAGTTCAAATTCTACCTTCTGACTCACCATATAATCATAAGTGAGTAAATGCAATGTCACATTAGATTTCTCCCATGATTTTCATTCATAGCAGTCATTTATATAATCTTAGTAAGTCGGAGGTAGTCAGAGGCACTTTCCCATTAACCTAGTCTCATAATGTAACATGACCTGCGACTCCCTCCAGCTAGCTCACAACTCATTCCGATTTTGTCCTTAATTAAAGGGTGGACTCTGTGTGCATGTGAGCTAACAACCAATGAATGTTCATTCAGAAGTACAACTCATATCGTGCAGTGACAAGGAATAAGTAAGGCAAGTATTTTGGACCTCACAAACAGAATAAAAGCTCATCTGTCTCATCTCTCATGTTTTATGCAGCACGGGTGAATGGGAAAAATGTGTGTGGGGATTTGCCTTAAAGAATGAAACTGATCTTCCGTACTTGTTAACCCTTCGTAGAATGCTGGATCCATCAGACATCACGTTATTGGCAGTTAGAAAAAGGGCCAAGCATAACAGTGCTTGAAGGTTGGCACACAATCTCTAAATATGACATGCCCAGCTTTTTTCATTATGTAATTTAACATGGTCCAGCGACAAGATCAGCAACTGTATCCAACAAGGCTAGCATGCCCCACAACTAGAAGTTGCGTAATCTGACATCAGCTTTAGCTGCACCAACTTTAAAATAACTTCATAATATGGCATCCTGTTCAAATTATTAAACACTCATCACAGAATAAATATGAGCCTTTAAAATGTGGGGGACTGGCCATTGACTTCCAAATTCACAACATTTAAATAAACAAGCAACACTACAATAAATGTGTGTTATGTAGCACTGCAGTCCAGTATCAAAACAATTCCTGGTCTTCTCCAAGAAAGACAGCCCTGATCAATGACAGCATTATTTTTTGTGTCACTAATGTCTACCTAGCTTTTTCACTCCTTGAATCGCAGAAAACAAAATTTAACTAAATAAGTGCTATTTACCAAACGATAGTTTTAACCCTAATGCAGTCCTGTCCTTAAACCTAACCACTAATGGATTTGTTTATTAATGAAGTATTAAAATGTCAAGTAAGTCAATTGCACTTATCATGGTAGTCATAGATTTAACCAAAGTCCCCATTCCAGTGAAGGTTTCTAAACTGACTGTTTATCAATTCTGGATTTAAAGGTTAACTTTGTCCAAATAAAAAGCGGTCATATTCTGTGTGGACTATATATGTATAAAAATGAGATAACCTTTTTTTAAATATCTGCTTGTTACTGCTGATATTTGCTTTTTAATTTTGCAATTTCTTACAGCCAAATAATTTACAAGAAAAAAAGAATACATCATTCTTGGAAGAAAAAAATACAATTAAATTAAATTTTTTCTTGAAAAACTTGTTGCCCTCCTTACTGTTATGGTTATCCTTGGAAAAACAATTTTAAAAAAATTCTGACTTTTTTTCAATAAGGAAAAATGTTATTACGCATAAGACAGTAGGAAAGACATGTCTAGTGTCCACTTATGTTGTTTGATCATACGATGGTAGAATCCCAGTGCTTGATCCAAATGACTGATGCACAACTTGTGTTATTGTGTACTACCCACTGCACAAAGTTTAATACCCAAGACTTAGTCTACAATTTTTTTTTATTTAAAGAAAAGAAAAATATGATTCTTGCTGAAAAAGGAATGTCCAATTAAAGGGGACTCTTTGTAATCTCAAAAAACATTAACAGTGTGTTTTACTCATTATTCATCTTCACAAAGATTCTTACTGGAATCATAACTAAGTATACTAGCATTTATTGTCTCTTCTTTTTGAACTTAGTAGTAGGGTGTTGTACCATTAGCAAAATGACACCTTTTATTGGCTAACTAAAAAGATTACAACATGCAAGCTTTCGAGGAAGCTCAGGCCCCTTCTTCAAGCAAGACGTAATTGCACTTTGAATTTAGTTTAAGATTTCTTTAAAAAGATTAGCCCTTGATTAATTTTGAAAACAAAATGCATACAAGAAACTAACTAAAACAGAAGTCACTAATGTAGCTGTATTTGTACATCCTCTGCATTTACAGTATAAGAAGGTTTAAAGCAATACAGTGGAACCTCTGGTCACGACTGTAATTCATTCCAAAACTCTGGTTCGCAACCCGATTTGGTCGTGACCCAAAGTAATTTCCCCCATAGGATTGTATGTAAATACAATTAATCCGTTCCAGAGCATACGAGCTATATGTAAATATATATATATATATATATATATATATATTTTTTAACGATTTTTAAGCACAAAAATAGTTAGTTAATTATACCATAGAATGCACAGTGTAATAGTAAACTAAATGTAAAACCACTGAACACCAAGAAAACCTTGAACAGAGAAAACTAACCTTGCAGTCTCTTTAAAAACAAGCCTGGTGCATTCATTCTCTCTCTGTCTAATGTACAGGGAGAGACTGAACACGGGTGGAAATCATCGGCGCGTACAAACCGGAAGGGAAACTGGCTTGTTCGTCACTCGAGTGTGTGGTCATGAACAGATGCAAAAGTTTTGCGAAATTTTTGGTCGTAACCCAATTTGTACGTGGCTCAATACAGTTCCACTGTATTTAGAAAAAGTTGACGTATTGAGGGGTACATTAGATTCTGATAAACTTCTATTTTTCTCAAAATGTAAAACATGCACAACTAGAAATTCCAAATTAGGCTGAAAAATAGCAGGAGCAAGCCTCATCTTTAACAATAGCAAACATTTAGGAGCTATCACTGATTTCTAATTCAGAGATTGGCTTCACCTAAACTCCACACCTACTGTGGTATTTCAGGTGCTTTGTTTGAAAGAACTGGCATGTGGGGGGCTCAAAAAAAATAAATAACTAAATAAAAAAGCATAAGGTACCAGTCTAGAGGTAAAAATGAATACCTTCTCTGGTGAACATGAAAAGCGTTTCTTTTTTGAAGAGACCACCTAGTTGCAAACATCACAGATCTTAAAGGCCTAGGTTTTCTCACAATGCCTCCTTTACATATATTACATGTATTACAAAAAGGCACTGTATTAAAAGTGATTTCCTATGTTGATACCTGAACTCCCCTCATAACAGGCACAGCTACTAAAGGTGTTTAAAAATGAAGTCTCTGGCTCAGAATACCAGGCTTGCCAACTGTTTAACAGGACTTCGATATATCTTATAATCAGATATCATTCACTCATTTTCCAAAATCAGATTACCTTAACGAAATATTTGAAGGAAAAACTTAGCACTCAATTTTTTACCCCCCAATTTTGGATTGTTAAGAAATACAATGATTCAAACAATTTGAAAACATTTTGGAATCCTTAGACTTAATTTGCTAATTTTAGACGGAATTATTCTTCATTATTAACAGTCCTATCATTAACATATTAATGTCATACCACTTTATTAAGCTAAAAATGTTAACCTTGCACCAAACTTGAGAGAACTTTTGGGATTTAGTTTATAAGCAAATCAACTGTTAAATTAAGGAAATCAAAACTATACAGTTGATTGAAAATACAGAAATGTAATTTGGTGCTATATATATTATATTATATTATATTATATATATATATATATATATATATATATATATATATATATATATATATATATATATATATATATATATATATATATATATATATATATATATATATATATATATATATATAAAGCTTGCAAAAATATAAAAACAACTGTCATCATGTAATCACATCACATATGTCATCAAGTAATCAGAAAACAAAATTAAACACATAGGGATTGCTGTTAGCCTTGTGTGCAAAGTTAAAAGCCTTGTTATCTTCAACCTTTGTCTATCATCTCCATTGTAATTCAAGATCATTGGTGCAGAAAGGGGGTGTTGAGTGTGCTTCAGAATCTCCTACTGGAGAGCACAGCACTAAAACCCTGTGGTTGCTAATGTTATAAAGATGATTCATTATTGATTGAAGGGTGATTTAAAATTGCTGCCAACTGGGACACACTAAAATAGCAGGGTACGGAACAGAGATTCTCTTTTATAAATGTATTTGTTTAAAGAAAATAAACATTAAAACAGACTATTATGACATAACTGCATGACAACACTAAAGCAATTATCTTCATCATATACTGGCCTTACTAAATAGGATAATCGCCAGAAGCATGCTTTAGATTTTTTCTATTTTATAAAAAACTTTACCCACTCTTGTGTCCAATAAGCTAGGTAGTCTAATTGCCATCAAGTTCACGTTGACTACTGGCTATTCAATTGATAGTTTCCCTGTCAGCCAGCTAAGACTTTATAGTGAGGTGTTCATTGCAATAGTAACTGCGTACAACCCACTGCCATGCATGTCTTCCTCATCTGTGTTGACCTTTTCCAGGGAATGCTCTATCTGCATGATGTATCCAAAGAAAGAAAGTCAAAGCCTTGTTATTGAAGTTTCAATGACATCTTTAGTTTAATCTTCTGCAATACACATGCACTGGTTTACTGGGCCATCCAGGGTATGCACAGGACTCATCAGCACCACAGTCTAAAGGCCAACATTTTCTTCCTATCCATCTCCTTCTTTCATCTATCATATCCATAGTGATATGGCTGAGAATTCCATGACTTGAGCAGTTTGGACTTAAGTGCACAGTCACATTCCTGCACTTGAGAATGTTGTCAATGGCTGCTTGTCACTTTGTTATTGATTACTATTTCTATTACTTCTAGTCTGCTAGATGTGAGGTGTTTAGTCTTCTTCATACTAAGTTGGAGACCCATTTTCAAACTATGCTCTTTGATCTTGCTAAGCAGATGTCTCAAATTGTCCTCATTTCCAGCTATTGTAATATGGTAGTATCATCTGCACAGCAAAGATTGTAAATGGGAATTCCACTGATTTTCAGGCTCCATTTTTATTCATGTAGCCTGGCTTCCTTGACAGTTTTTCAGTGTATAAACTGAACAGACACAGTATGTAGCCTTGTCTTATATCCTTACCAGTTCTGAACCATTCTGACACCCCTTATTCCATTCTGTGCCGTTTTTTGGTCACTGCAGAGGTTGTGCGTGTCCTATATTAAACCTGCTTATATTTATACTCTTGGGAAAGGAGCCCCCCTGATATAGCATAAAGTGCAAGTCAAAAAACAGACTCTGAACATAAATATCTTCAAAAACACATTCACATTTATATCTATGGGTATGTATCTCTAGTCACATCACATCACAATACATCCATACATCCATTCATACACAGTTTATGCACTTAAACTGTGTGTGCGCAGTATAGTATGCAATTATTGTAACTAACAAATAGTTATATTTCTACAAATAGCATTTGCTATTAAATAAAAAAAATATATATGGGTAGTGCAAATAGGCCTTCAGTTTATGGTACCAGCTACCTAAAATATCTACTCTCAGCTTTGTAAATGATCACATTCATAACAAAATTATGCTGAACAACCCATTAAAAAAAGAACGTCTAATAAAGTTTAAACAGAATTTAATGTTACTATGTCTGTAATCGCTATGCTTGCTCACCATCTCACTATTTCATTTAACATTACAAATTAGTGCTCAGTTAACTTTTGACAAGTACTCATACTGCAAACAGATAGGGCTTGTTGTAACGTTCCAATGACAACATTCAAAACACAGAAGTCTCTATGAATCACTGACACATTGACTACCTCTGTGTTTTCCATGGATTTTTCCACAATAACATAACTATGCTTCTCCAGCACTCAAAGTAATAGCCCTACAAAGTGGCAATACTTTTCTGTGCAGCACTTCCTTCTTCTTCACACTACCTCTAATCATGAAGAGGTAGAGTTTGTGCATTTTCATTACACCTGAATATGTGTTTTGCCACCCCTGATTATACCCCTCCTGTCATCATTAGGTCTTAGACAATATAAGATGGTTTGTGTGTAATGTGCATTTCACATCGTTTTGGAAAATTTGGTGTGGGCTTAAGACTTTTTGTAATCTTGACATTTATTTTTTCATGTTACACTAGTATAATGCACTCTGATGACACAATGAAACACCCCTGAATTAATCACAGAAACACTCTAATGATCGTTCTACTCGGTGTTTTGCATGTCATGTACACTTTCTAGATTTATTAAAAGTTAACGCCAACTGTAATGAACATCCCTCAAACAATTTCTCTATCCATTTTTGAACCAGCTTAACCCGATTCAGAGTTGTGTGCTTCCAAAGCCTTCAGTATTTGTGTACATTCGGTATTTCGTGTTTAATGATGCAGTTCATAGCAATCTGATAATTTCCCTCTTTGTGGAATCTAAAGGGGCTTAACTAGTTCATGTCAATTTATCATTAAACAGTTCAAGCAGTTATGCATGACTACATATATAGGTCAGCCACAGCACTTTTTTGTTTATTTATACACATAGTACGTACATACAGTATACTGTGTGTGTGTGTGTGTGTGTGTGTGTGTGTATATATACATGTATATATTGTGGTCCCCGGCCGTGACGCCCAGGAGGACGAAAGGAGGGCTTGTGCCTCCTCCAGACCGCGAGGGGGCGTCCGTCCTGGTTATGTTGGGGGCCTCGGGTAAAGGGCTTGGAAGCCCAGCCCTGTAGGGACCCGTGGCCACCACCAGGCGGCGCCCCGATGCCGGTATATTCTGTGTGGACGCCCAGGAGGACTTGTGCCTCCTCCAGACCGAGAGGGGGCATCCGTCCTGGTTATGCTGGAGGCCTCGGGTAGAGGGCTTGGAAGCCCAGCCCTGTAGGGACCCGGGGGCCACCTCCATGCAGCGCCCCAGTGCCTTATTATCCCGGAAGCCCAGCACTTCCGTCACACCAGGACGTGCCAGGGGAAAGACGACAAGGGACACCCGGACGGCTTCCGGGTGCGCAGCCGGAACTCCAGCCACACTGGGGTGTGGCCAGGACTAATTGCCGGGAAGTAGCTGGAGCCCATCCGGGTTACCATAAAAGGGGCTGCCTCCCTCCAGTCATTGGTGGATGTCGGGAGGAAGCAAGACAGAGCAGAAGAGAGGACTGGAGGCGGCCAGGCAAGAAAGGCATAGAGACTGTGAACCCTGGACTTTGGGGAATCGGTGCAAGAGGCACTGGGGTTTTGAGAGAACGGCAATTGTAAATAGTGTGAATAAAAGTGTGTTGGGTGAACTTACGATGTCTGTCTGTCTGTGTCCGGGCCAGCGTTTACAATATATACACATTATATATATATATAAAAATATATATAAAAATATATATATATATAAAATATATATATATATAAAAATATATATATATATAAAAATATATATATATATAAAAATATTTGCTTAACTTATTTATTTCAATTAATCATTAAACAATTCAAGAAGGGATATGTGACATACATATGTAGGTCTTCCACAACATTTTTTAGCTGGCATACTCACTGAATATACCTAATATTTATATAGGTGTGTATATAAAATCATATACACATATGTGCAGTAAATAATACATATTCAAACACACTTTATTATTTATACTACACAAGCACATCTTGTATGACCACTTAAGTGTAATAACGTAACATTAAATGCTCAACAGAAATTTCCCAGCTCATCTCAATAACATTGCAGTAGGAGATATGTTGTCCTCAGCCTGTGCAGAGTGATTTCTTCTCCATTATTATGATTATATCAGACATATTGCTATACCTAAGCGATGCACAAAAAAGTAAAAAAAAAAAAATAAGCACAAGCTTGTCATACTTCAGCCATTTTCTTCTGCCTTTGTTCAATGCTCAATAAAGAAATGAGTATCAGCAATGTCACCTTTCAGGCAAATTGTGCAAGTTTTTCTTCGTAGTCCCATTTTCAAAACCTACTCCATCTCCAGTGCTCTGATCGTCATTCAATCCTTGCACAAAAGTGTAGAGAACAAGTGTCCAGGAAAGGTAAGGAGATGAGTCAACCCATAACTTAGCAGAGCAATCAAGTCTATAACACATTGCTTGATAAATAGAACAAGAAAACTACAATGCAAAGAAAATAAAATCATGACAGGAACATTACAGAACAGCAGGACAAGCTGAATTAATGTACTACAAGATGAGAAAAGTGAAGTTGCATGAGCTGAAAAATGACAGCAACACCTTTCTAAATATTGGAAACTAGTTCTGTCTAGTGGTGAAACACACATTCACAGAAGGATTCCAAGCTGTAATGTGCCAAATATATGCTGCTATATCTCTGCATTCAAAGCTGGAAACATTGTGGGATGGACAGCAGCGTGTCTAGTGATGAAAGCAGCACAATTTGTCTGCATGAGAGTGCACACTGCTAGGAGTTTGAAATTATCAGAGCTCTATTCTGCCTCTGTCCGATAGCAAATCCCCAGGGCACAAAGGCAATTACACATTGTGGGCTTCCTCTTCTTATTGCAGCACCTTTCGTCTGCACCAGACAGACTAATTAACCAAACACCCTAGTTCCTAACATTATCATGTCAAACAGCTGCTGACACAACATGCTCCTCCATTCCTAGATACACAGTTGTGTTAAATTTTACATTTAGATTAACTAAATCAATACAAATTCTGCCTAAATTAAGCCACTGTTCTCCAAAACCTTGCGCAATCAAGATGTGATGCTAAGCTTCTCCAGTGTTTGGGAACCTAACTGTACTTTGTGCATAGTTCAAGCATGGCTTGGGAGAAAGAAGTTTGGGAGCAACAAAAAGATGGATCACAGATACACCAGCAGGGAGCAACAAGGTTGAAGTGTACTGCACCAGCGCAACAAAGATTAAAGTAATAGCTCTTCTGATGCTCCTTACAAAGGACCTCATAAATAAAGCTGCTGCAGGCGCCTGGCAGGCAGAAATTAAATGGAATTAAATTGAACTGAGTAGACCACGAGTGAAAAAAGGAGTATGCCATTTTGTCTGTGTCTATCTGGTCTAGCCAGGATCAGACAACAAGATTACAAAACCTGTACATTTTAAACAATTAGCAGATGGAGGCTGAATACATCACGATGTCGAGCACATTTTTCACTCAACAATTAACCTTTTATTATTGATTGGAATATCTTAGAAATGGTCATTTACATTTTCAGGCAGCCTGAACATTTGTAAATGACATAACCTTTTGAGTTTTGGCTGGAGTAGTAAAACATATTTTACATATTTAATATATAAAGACAGATGGGGGAGAAATAGAGGGAGCGGATAAGAGAAAATAATGGGCCATGTCTCTGTCTTTTGTTGAACGGTGCCCAGAGAGGCAAGTGTAAATTCAAATACCTCAGCACATATAGGACCATGATGCATTGGCTATCATTTTTGATATTAATTTGCTATTTGAGTTTTATTCTGTAAAATCAATCAACATTTTTAAATGATTGTAAAATTATTTCCAGAGCTCACAAAATTTAAGGAAGGATGAATTAATTACTTAACACAACTTCCAATGAGTCTATTCAGGCCATCTCTTACTGTAAACATTATGGGTGAACTCAAATTTCTATTTAAGACAAATTTATTTATATACTGTCAGGGATGCCAGGGGCGATGACCAGGCCGGGATGCCTTGAGGGACCGGAAGAAGGCGTGCGCCCACCTTGGATCACGTGGGGGCCGCCACCCTGGTTGCTTTGGGGGCCACGGGTTGAGAGCTTGGAAGCCCAACCCTGTAGGGGCCTGTGGTCACCGCCAGGGGGCGGCCCGAGGCCTTGGGAGCCCTGGACCTCAGCACTTCCGCCACACCAGGAAGTGCTCGGGGGGGAAGAGAAGCAGGGACACCTGGAGTGCTTCTGGGAGTACAGTCGGCACTTCCGCCACACTGGGGCGTGTCAGCGGGAGATTGCTGGGGAGCACCTGGAGCACATCCGGGTGTGGATAAAAGGGGCCACCTCCCTTCATTCGAGGCTGAAGTCGGGTGGAAGCAGGACGAAGCAGAAGAAGAGAGTGTGGAGGCGGCCCAAAGAAGAAGGCATAGTGTGGCCAGGACTTTGTGGGGTTTGTGTGTGCACTGATTTTTGTAAATAGACATTGTAAATAAACGTGTGGTGGTGAAAAAACAACATATCTGCCTGTCTGTGCCCGGGTAACGTTCACAATATACACAACTCTTTAATAAAAATAACTGAAAATAATTCTCATAGATGCCTCATTTGGAAAACATGCTTACAGTATCTCTTAAATACGATACAATATAGCAATTACATTGTACTGTGAAGGAACACTTTCCTTGACATAAATTAAAATTAGCGAGAGTGATTGTCATTATTGGCTGAGGGAGATGTGCAAGGTTGACCTTCGAATTAGATTGACGCAGGGTAAAAATTATGTCTCCAATTGAAAAAAATAGTCCTTTAAAACTGTGGGAGCTGGTAGTAATAAGCATTTTTGAAGGCATGATTGACACAGGAAAACTAGTGGTTTGAACTTTCCCTGCCTAGCTCTCAAAAGATAATACTACATGATGTTTCTAGCTGGGCTTCTTAATGGTAGGCACAAACCTTGCTTTCCATCAACAGGCCAAGTCTATCACCAGTTTCTTTAAAGCTGCGTGGCACACTTTGATCTTTTGGGATGCATATCCAAACTTACCTTTGAACGTCATGTTAAAAACAGGTAGGTTTTTAGAATATAATTAAACTTCAGGTTTCTTCCAACCACATAAGGTCTTCTAAGTCAGAGAGAATCCATGCTTTAATAGTGTGGATACACTGGATTTGGTCATATATTTCAAAATCAAGCAGAACTCCACCTAAAACCAGTATGGTGAAGTGTGTAGGAATGGCCAGGAACGCCATTCTAAAATTTTAATTTAAAAGTTCAATCACTTCAGATATGATGATCCCTTTACTGTACTGTTTTCCATAGCGGTGGAGGAAGTGTTTGTTAGCAAGTAAGTTTCACTAAGAAAGAAGATAAACGTTCACAAAGGACCAAAAGCACAAAAAAATGACTTAACAATACCTCATGAAAGAAAACATGAAAAAATGTATCTTATATGAACTTGATTACATTCTAAATGATTTATGTGTACTTTAATATGACCTACATGATTTATGTGTGTGTGGTTTGGGGGGATTAGGACAGCAAATAAACTGAGGCAGGATGTTGTGTCACCAAATGTTATATGGTGAATCTAAACTTTTACTGCAAATGTTTAACTGCTTTCATTTGAAGAAAACTTTCCACTTTATGCAGTGCAGTTTCAGAAGATGTACAACAACAAAAATGTTTTCAAAGACTTAAAAATTGAAAATCTATTAAAAAATAAAAATGGAGATTTGTGGTTAACCCATATGAGGTCAACAGCCCCCTGTAACAGCCTTGATACCAACTGGCTCACTGCTCTTTGTAAAAACCTAATCACTCGTGGCACAATTCTACCAAACACTGTAAAATGTTGCGACTCAAACCACTTACATCTTAACACCAGCAAAACCAAGGAACTGGTGGTGGATTTTAGGAGGCCCAGGCCCCTCATGGACCCTGTGATCATCAGAGGTGACTGTGCAGAGGGTGCAGACCTTTAAATATCTGGGAGTGCAGCTGGATGACAAATTGGACTGGACTGCCAATACTGATGCTCTATGTAAGAAAGGTCAGAGCAGACTATACTTTCTGAGAAGGTTGGCATCCTTCAACATCTGCAGTAAGATGCTGCAGATGTTCTACCAGACGGTTGTGGCGAGTGCCCTCTTGCTGGGGTGGCAGCATAAAGATGAAAGACGCCTCACGCCTGGACAAACTTGTTAAGAAGGCAGACTCTATTGTAGGAGTAAAGTTGGACAGTTTAACATCTGTGGCAGAGCGACGGGCATTAAGCAAACTCCTGTCAATCATGGAGAATCCACTGCATCCACTGAACAGTATAAATAATAAAGTATCTATCTATCTATCTATCTAAAAACAGTGGAGCAAAGGATAGGATGTGAATGAGCCATCCAAAAAAAAAAAAAAGTAAAAAAATATGTAAAAATACATAAGTAAATGTCTTGTCTACTGCTACAAGAAACTTTAAAAGCGGTCTTCTTGAAATCAGAGTTCCAGTGTTCATCAATGGCACACACTGCACTGCAAGTTGACTGTTGTTGAGCTAGCCATTCATCTGTCATCTAAACCTGTTTAATCCAATTATACAGTCACAAGATCCTGTAGCCTGCCATGGCAACAACATGTGCACGATGAGAGAAAACCTTGTTTTTGTGGAATAATGGATGAAATTACGGAATTCGCACATGAAAATGGAACTTCTATCCAAAAACAGAATCATACTAAAAGTTCTCTAATATTTCACCATATTAATTTGTCAAATGATTTATCTAAAAAAACAAAATGCACTTGCTTGATGTGACTAAGTGCTTTTAATCATGCTGCATGACAAAATAAGTTTTCATAGTTCAGTGTATCAAATCACTTTTCGTGAGTCAAAGCAAATAGAGGTTTTATTTGAACTCCTTCAGAAACTTAATAACACATTGAAGTGTCAGACAACTGAAATATCTAAGCTGTCATAAAAAAATGAGAAATTCCACACAACCTGCCAAAGGGAGAGTTGAACACTACCTCGGTGAATACTATGAATGAGACAGTCAATTATTCTGCAAAGCCCTCCAACATACTACTGACAGGACCCGATAGGACACATGCAGTGACCACCTTAAGTCTCAGGCACATCTCAGAAACAACGAATGGAAGCAGGGTCGGGCAAATTCTGCAGCTCATCAAACCACAGTCACAAGTGCACTAACAGCATGTGATTTCTGAAGCAAGTTTGTGGAAGATTTTGTTGCAGTCTGTATGGAATCCAAATTTCAACTTTAGACAATGATGAATGAAATTATGAAATATTGTACTTGACGATCATGTACTTCAAAAAGGTGCGTCTCTAAGAGTGCAGAAATAGGCAAAAGAAGCAGTTTATGTTCATGCAGTTTTACTTTACATAAATACTTTTGGTAAAGCTCAAAAGGTTTTCATTGGTTTAATTTTGCAAGTTAATTTTAACTAGTTTTAAATTATGAAAAATCTGTAAAATGTAATACGTTTAAATATTTTGGATAATTAGGGTTCAAAAGTTTTTTTTCTTTGAACCTATATTATACAGTTAATTTTATGCAACAATCCAAATCACAAAAAATTAGTACAAAAAACCTGAAAAAAGAAAAAAATATAAAAGAAATTTGACTCTAAATATTTGTCTGACTCTGTCTGTCTGACTGTCAAATAAATTTAATTCATCTCACAGGCTTACCTACTCTCCAAGGCATGATCCTTAGATAATGCACTGTAATGGTTTAATTCACTTTAATAAAAGAACACAGAAGTGAACACTCAAATATTTCCATAAACTGTTAAGGTCACTCACAGCTGAATAAGAAACTACAGCATAACCACAAAGTTAATAAAATATGATAATTAAAAAACACTAGTAAACAGCTCATTGCAGTTTATTTGTATTATTGCAACTTATACTGTATATAGCTGCAGAGGTAAAGAGAAATAAAAACAACAAATAGGCTGTGAAATACGCGAGCAACCAGTGGCCTGCACGACTGAGAAGTATCCAAAGTAGACCGAGTACACAGTAGTATAAGAAATCTCTCTGTCCTTCAATTTGTCACAACATTATTCAATTAATCAGCCAAAAGCAGAGTTTAAGTGGTACTGTAACAATTCAGTCTCTGGGTGGAATGAAGTTTAGAGCTTCCTGTAATTAATACACACTTACCAAGTCAACTGAGTGAGCTTTACTGTAGGTCTCTGCATGTAACAAGCACAGAATAATAAAAGACTTGGCAGCATGGCACATAACTATCACCCTGCTGCAGATATTGAGAGAATCCATTACACTGCACATACTTAAAATGGTCCATGTATTTCAAAACTTTTACTGACTCACTGCCTGACATCAGCTCGATCATATGCAGGCAGACTATTATTTGAGAAGATACAATTCTGCATCAGCTCATAAAAATAAAACACAGCTGTGTACGTGCAATTAACAGTAAAACAGTGCCTTTCAATCCCCGTTTCCTATTTTAACAAAAAATGATGTTGTCAAAAGTGTGTTCCAGAGCTCTGCGAGAATTTAATATTATGCAAAAGTCAAGATCTAATGGCAAGGTGCACTGTGTGCAAAACAAGTATTTTTATTTTATATTTACTTTATTAGTTATTTAAAAAAAAATAAAGGTGCTTTGTTTTCATTTGACTAAGATAAGTTGAGTGTTTACCAAAGAACGTAAATATCAATGACAGTACAGTTATTAGAAGTAGTAATTTCAGGGTTCATCAAATTCCTTAATCTTCTCAATTTATACATTTAAACTCCTTATAAATTTAATTCGTCTCACAGGCTTACCTACTCTCCAAGGCATGATCTTTAGATGGTGCACTGTAATGGTTTAATTCACTTTAATAAAAGAACACAGAAGTGAACACTCAAATATTTCCATAAACTGTTAATACATTAGCACTCACTCCAGAGCTGGTGGTACCACGACACTGTTGGACCATGCACAGGCTCCTTGCTGCCCTGAGCAGAAGAAGTAGGACACAAAATGAGTGGATGGATGGATGGGTAGATGTATATGGATTAAACACTTAAATTAAACCAAATTAATAGAATTGCTATAGGCTTTTCTTTATTACACCAGGATTTCCTTGCTTCTCTTCTATCTTTCAGACATCAAACAAGTTGTTTGCGATTCTATTTCTGCTTCTGCTATTCCTGCTACTTTAGCTTTCACTGTCACTTAAGCAGTGTCGACACCACTACATTTTCCTTTAAAAATGTTGTTATAAAATAAAAACTATCCCTGTTCACAATAATATTTTCAGATTGCTTACAAAAAGTATTTCGATCCACTAAAAACATCTGGAAATGCATATGCCATTCACCAGCAAAAAAATGTTTGAAAGGTCAGTGTAGTGAAAACTTCAGAGTCTTGTGAAAATCAGATTCCCTTGTGCTTTTTGCACTTTCAAAATTATCAGTGCATACAATATTTCAATAGCATTTTCATAGCACAGAAAAAGAAAAAATCTTTAAAGAGCTTCTGCAAATTGCCCCCATGTAACATTCATGTACCACTAATTACTATCAAAAGTAGCAATCTTCAGAACTTGCAACAGTAGTCTTGTCATTAAATAAAAGCACCACAAATGTTAAAGCAACAACAAAAGTGATCAGCTCAATGTTCATCTTAAGCAGCTAATCAGAGCACATTTGTACCAAATAAAGTAGTAAAAGTAAATCAATAACGAACAGTTCTATCTTTCTAATTAAAAATATAAATGCATAACCACAAGTGTCTGTATCCTCACTTTTCAGGATGGTGTTTTTGTATCTCCATTGAAAGTAACTCTATGCCCACTAGGTTAAAATATAATTTTCATATGTAAAGGGTGATCAGTCAAGGAAAGAGATGTTGTAATGAGCAGGATCCAATCAGAAAAGGGTCAAGTAATTAGTATCAAATCAATGTGTAATCAGAGTCTGTGTTTTCATCTGTCCACTCTGCAATGCCGAGCCAGCGTTTTCAGAAGTATATGGTTCTGGAGAACGGTGAGTGTATTTTCTATTGTGTTACAGAAAGGGGCACAATACTGTCTTCTTCTTTCAGCTGCTCCCGTTAGGGGTTGCCATAGGATATCATCTTTTTCCATACCTTCCTGTCTTCTACATCTTGCTGTGTTACACACATCACCTGCATGTCCTCTCTCCCCAAGTCCATAAACCTTCGGTTAGGCCTTCCTCTTTTTTCCTTGCCTGGCAGCTCTGTAATTGGCATCCTTTTCCCAAATACACTCAGCATCTCTCCCCTGCACATGTCCAAACCAACGCAATCTCACCTTTCTGACTGTGTCCAAACTGTCCAACCTGAGCTGACCCTCTAATGTACTCATTTCTAATCCTATCCCTCCTCGTCACACTCAGCGCAAATCTTTGCATCTTTAACTCTGCCACCTTCAGCTCTCCTGTTTTTTGTTCAGGGCCACCATCTCCAACCCATATAACATAACATAGAAAAAGGCACAATACTGTACACTTCAATAATAGAGGAACTTTTATAAAATGCGATTGACTGGGATTTCTATTTTTGCTATGGTATTGAACGGTATTGAGCAACATAAAACTTCCCTGGTATGGGTACTGAATGCAGAAATTCTGATTTGGTGTCAACCCCAACTCTCTCTCTCTCACTTTAGTGTCAAATAAGGAATGCTACAGTATAAAAAGACAAAGTAAATAAATGATCAAGTCTTATGTTTAAAGTGCTAATAAGAGTTTAGTTATGTTAATCATGTAGCAATGTTTTTAATTACTAGTTGAAAAAAAGAATTTCCCTTCTTTATATTCATGCAAAAGCAACACAGCTACAACTCAGAAATGTATATTTATTAAGAGTGCTCTGACACTTCTCGTCCTAGTCAAGTATTCAATAAGTAAATGGGCCTAATGTGAATGTAAAAAAATGACTGCATAGGAAGACTTTTTGTCTTATTACAATCTCAGGCAGAGATGTACTGTAATTAGCGGTGTCTGCCTTGTGGAGATTCCTCTGTGATTGAATGGGCAAGCTAATTATTAAAGGTTTCATGTCCAGTAGAAGTGGAGAAGGGGAGGAGGGAATCCCAATTTCATTACATTGTCAACCTTCAGAGGACAATATTCTGGCATGACTGAAATGGGTTTCTTTTACAATTCTGCTAGAGCAACCACAGGGTTACATTCAACTAAGAGAAGCATTAAATTATTATATGCAGGTCAAGAAAGGATGTCATATGAATGTTGCTCAAGTCTTTATTAGCTCTTCTTGTTAAGTTTTATTCCGTTATCACTGTAAGATGAATTCCAACAATTACTTTTGTTAATTAAAATAAAAATACTTATTTTGCATCTAAAAAAATTAACTACACATCAACAAAAAAAAAGTCAGAAGGGCTGCGAGAAAACTTTTCTGGATTGGTGTAGCTTTCTGAATTTGGTTGAAAATCAACAGTAACATAACAGGCATTTTTTTGGGGCAGGTTCATCATGTGTAAAATCAACCTTAATAATTCACTTATTACCCAATGAAGCATTCCCTAACAGCCCACTTACACAGCAATGTCAAATTGCACCAAGTTTAAAAAAAAATAACAGGCCTAAACAATTCAAGTCCATTAAGATGCTCATCTCAGTAAAGACAATGTATCAAAGACTTCTAGAGAAAGACATCAAACAAAAGCTTGAAGCAAGTCGGAGAGACATCCTGGAAATTGATTGTTTCCCCAAAGTAATCAGCGTGTAATTACACAGATTTCTGCAGAGCTGTCATTCAAATTAATCAAATTAAGCTCAAAATCTTAATAATATAACACTGATTAGCGTATTCATAACAGTATTATGCACTCCTCCAAAGACATACTTTTTTTTTGCTTTAAGCCTGCCAAGATTTCTTGTTAATGACACTATACAAGGATGAAGGAAACTTTGCTCATTGTTTAAGGTTATAAGCTCCTTGCTTTTTATTTCCTTTGTCCTTTTAAAAACTTTTTACACTAAGCTCCTGCATAACCAGATTCCGAGAAGCCTTATGTCCTATATTAAAGTGTATTTTTATAATTAAAGTATAGCCATACTGTTAACATTTCATTTTTTACTAACAAAATGAAAATGTAGGCTTAATTGTTCAGTGACCATAAAAACACTAAAATTAATAACTTTTCCTTAAAAACATTTTAATAAAATCTGTATAAAATATGTATTCATAATACATTACATATGGCATAAAAGATGTGCTTCTCATAATTACTAGCTGTCATATTAATTTTTTTCCATAATGTACCTATCTGAAACAAGGCTTAATTATAAAAAAGTAGTTTTCACCATTTATCTGACAAAAAAATATATTCCCACACAACTGGTTAATTGACACTGTAAATGTAAATATACATGCACATATAGGTTTTAATCATTAATTGCAATACGGCTGTTTTGCTGTTAAAATATACATTTACTATATTTATGCAGATTTTTCTTCAGTGTATCAGCTAGACATTCATAATTCTTGAGGTTTAATTATTAATACGGATTACAATTTTAATTATGTAGTATTTGTTTCTTATCAAAACTTATGCTTTACACAGCAACAAATACTATACACAGTAATCGATAAAGCCTCAAATTGAGAGAGAGAGAGATACGTTATTAACACCAAGGGGAAATTCACATACTCCAGCAGCATCATACTGATAAAAATAAAAAATATTAAAGAGTGATAAAAATGCAGGTATAACATACAATAAATGTGTATAATGTTAACGTTTACAGCTGGAACTGAAGAGTCACATAGTGTGGGTGAGGAATGATCTCCTCGGTCTGTCAGTGGAGCAGGACAGTGACAGCAGTCTGTCGCTGAAGCTGCTCCTCTGTCTGGAGATGATACTGTTCAGTGTTCTCTCTTATGCTGGTATCAGCAGAAGGATGGGTGGAGGGTGCAGTACTCCAAGGTGAGTGAGGGTTAAGGTGGTCAAACCTGTTAAAGAAGTTGTGCATTTGGTTTGCTCTCTCCACGTCTATCTCAATGGTGGAACCCCGCTTCAAGCTGCAGCCAGTGATGATCTTCATCCCATCCCACACTTCCTTCATGCTGTTATTCTACAACTTATGCTCCAGCTTTCTCCTGTACTGCTCCTTTGCCACCCTGAGCTGAACTCTGAGTTGTTCTGCTCATGCTGATCACTGCCTTTAAAAGCCCTTTTCTTCTTGTTCAAAAGGCCCTTGATGTCACTTGTAATCCATGGCTTGTTGTTAGCATAGCAGCGTACTGTTCTTACTGGAACTACAATGTCCATACAGAAGTTGATGCCTCAGATATTCAAATGTTCATTAGATATTTATCAAGATGACACAAAACAGGTTTACAAGTAAAGCACATTTTGCCGTTAAGCTAACAATACTATTGTTTACTAAGCAACAATTTCAAATTTGTCTTCTCTTTTTCTTTCTTAAAAATAATTCCTAATTCTTGGTTTTTTTATTCCACTTTTTTTAATGTAACCGCTAATATTCTAATTGTTTCTCATGCTCTGGTAAAGCATACCTCAACTTGCTGCTCTTTGTTTACACTGTAGGTATTTTGATGGGGGGAAGAAAAAAAAAAAGGTTCCTCTGGCTCAATTATCATAATACCTTACATAAAGAAGCACTGCAACTATATAACCATAAAGCTTAGAAAAGCGGGGGCTGAAAGCAAATGAAATTCGTGATTTGAAAAAAAAAAAAAAAAGGAAACCTCACTGCTGAGAAGGGTATGCAGATTCTAATCCCTTGTGCAATACCATCAGGGAGGTTTCAGATTGGTCCTAACTTCATTCTGCAGCATGACACATGGCCAAAATGATAAAATAGCTATCTGCAGTGAAAGGAGAAACAGGAAGAGTGGGTGGTAAAGCCCCCACAGAGCCCTAATTGCAACATCATTGACCCAGTCTGGGATTACTTACAGAGACAGGATAACATAAGACAGCCAAAGCCAACAGTAGAACTGTGATCTGTTCTCCATGTGGCTTGGAACAACAGACCACACGAGGACCTTCAGAAACTGCATGATAAGAGACATAAAACAATTGCTGCTGCTTTTAAAGCAAAGTGTGGTCACATGAAATATTGATTTGTTTCCTGGTCTACTGCACTTTCTAGGAAGTTTATTGATTAATAAAAACTTCAAAGCATTCTTTTTGAAAGCATTCCCACTTTACAACATTTTTCCCCAAATGTCTAAAGACTTTCAAATAATACGGTGTGAAAAATATCTATTTTTGTAATTTGTATTACACAGACACACGTGTACTCAAAGATATACAATAAATGTGTATCATGTCTGTGCTTATAGTCACACACGTGCAATTGTGAACCAGGTTATGGGTTCGAATAAGGGTAGTTATGCCCCGGATCAGGAATAGGTACTGTCATCTAATACTTTCTCTCTTTCATTCTTTGCTGACAATCAGAATGAAGTCCTGCCTGATGACCCCACTGCCGGTCCCGGCTCTCCTGACCTCACTTCCAGTTCCCACCATACATAACCTCCATCTTCGTAAGCCTGAATCAGTTCTGTATGGAGCTCCACCTGAAAAGACTCCATATTATTGTCTCCAAGTTTAATTTTCAAGTATAAAGAGTGGCTACCCCAAACTTTTTCAGAATTTAGCTGGTGGAGACGGGAGGATTCTGCTATAATGTCTGAAGAGCAAGACCTGAACTCTATGAATTCTGTCCTAACCAGCATGGCTACTGAGATCCAGAAGCGACAGGTCTAGGTTGGAGAGTACAGGACCAAGATTGCTGAATCAAAAGGTATGGTATCAAGCATGTGTGGCTATCCAACAAGATAAGTCACAGGCTCCATCTCAGGTACTTTTGCCTTTACAAGAAAATTACAATATTAAAACTTATTCTCTTATATTCAAGTATACATTCTTAAGACATCACTAGGAGCCAGCGGAGTGGGCACATATACTGACATTTCCTGAAAGGTGAGGCACAGCAAACTTACTATGATCTGGACGCCGAGGCCACCACTGATTATGAAAAGCTCAAAGCGGAAGTATTAAAAAGGTATGGTGTGTTAATGGATCAAAAGGCAAGGATTGTTACGATTGACCATCCTGCTCCCAGGCCTTCGATTTGTTGGGAAAAACTAGGTGCTGGCTATGGCCACACATGAATGATGCTAGGCAAGTGGTTGAACAAGTCACCTGAAACCTAGTAGTGAATGCCCTCCCCGATTATCTCACCAGAAGCCGTGGCACAGAGCACACAACAAAGTCTAAGGAGAAGCACACTTCCACTCCACGCTTTTTCAGGTGTGGAGAGGAAGGGCACATCACACCATCCCCAACAGCCCTCTGCTCAGTGAAACTATGGACTGCAGTTGGGCAAAATGGGAAAGGTACTGTGCAGTCGTTAACTCTATATCTTTTCCCTGTACAGGAGAGGTATTAGTGAACAGACACACTGCTGATGGTGGTACACAAGAGGTCATTAAAGGCCTGGATCCGGGATATTATCCAAGGCCAGACATTCAAACTCCTAATTCAGTCTCTCAAGCGCACTGATCAGAGCCTCCATTGAGTCTGAAAAGATCACAATATCATTGGCAAAAAAAAGATCAGTGAATCTCTCTTCACCAGTAGATATCCCACAACCCTGCCCAACACCCTGTCCATGCAAGCATTGAACAGAGTAGGAGCAAGAACACACCCTGACGAACCCCAGAATCAACTCGGAAAAACACAGATGTTCTGCCTCCATTAACACTACTAGTGTAAAGGCAAGTCATGATATCCAGAAACTTCAGGGGGATCCAGTGAAGTCTCAAGATGTCTCATAGGGCAGCTTATGAAAATCGACAAAGGTTATAAATAAACTCTGCTTGCACTCTGTGAGAACCTTCAGTGCCAGGATGCGGTCGATGGTAGACTTGTGTGTAAAACCAGATGCTCCAGTCGCTGGTAGGTGAGCAAGTGATCAATCACAGATCCTAGCAAGGACCTTATCAGGCACCAAAAGCAGTGCTATCCCCCTGTACTTGTCGCAATCCAGATGATCACCATTCCCTTTTCAGATAGGGATGACAAGCCCCATTTTCCATCAGTTAGGATTATGCATTGTAAAGCCTGGAGAAAAGCCTGATCACCAGCCTGGAGAAGTTCACCCCAGACACCACAAATACCTGCAGCCTTCCCTACCCTCAGCTGGTTCACCACCTGTGCAATCTCAGTGAGACAGGAAAAGTGCACTTTTTTCAATGTGAAAAAAGTCCATGGAACAAATTAAAAAACAAACAAAATCTCACATTACTTGCAATGCGTAATCTATACATCACTTATCCAGTAGTTGTTTTTCACAATGTGCAAAGCGCATGCATTTTTTTACTAAACTATTGTCAAATAGAAACCAAATTCAGAACAAATCATATACAGGAGGCCAGAGGCATGGTGATGCATTTCTGAACTAAAGATTTGCCTCCCCCTCATTCTTTGCTCAAGAGCCTATGCCCATTCTGCACTAAAACTTGAGATTAAACATTTTTCTCAGCTTTCACATCATTACAAACTATACTGGATGAGATGCATGCACCATTTTTTGAGTGGTGTATTCCTTTTAAAGGATAAGAACAATATTCATTCATTCAGTTAGTGAGCCTATTTCAATATAGGGTGGTGGGGGACCAAAGGTAAAATATTAACAGTTCTCATAAACAGTGAACAACAGGGATTGCTGGTTTATTCTTAACAATAAAGGTTGCTGTTTTAGTAGTGCTGCTAACCTGCGGTCTCTGCAATTATACATCTCGGTTAATGCATTACATGTCACATCTTATGAGAGAATTGCCTCGTGCTTTAGAGTATTATCAGCTGAGCTACACAAATGTCTGGACAATATAGGAATTTTGAAAACCCTAAATAAATGCTGCTGATTTTGTAATAAACACATGGAACAGGAATTTTTTTCTGCATTGTAGACTGGCCATTGGCACAGAGATAGACATAATGTGGAGGTTTCTCATGATTCTTCAGTTTTTTTTGTTTTTTTCTCTTACGTGTAGATGTTTGTGAGTGTAGCAGCCAATTAAAGTTTTGTTCTTCCCTCGTGGCTAACGTAGCTGGGATAGGCACACACTGCCATCAACCCAGACTTGGAAAAGCTACTAGAATATGGATGGATGGATTGTTGGACAGCCAACTGTAGCGATGTCCTTCACATTCAGAGGATAAATGCAAATTTATTTTTGTTAACCACCTAATTCAAACAAGACTGCAACGCTCAGCTAATTTGTACATATTTCATTCTCAAGCTGTGTATGAATTATGCATTTTTACCACTGAACTAATTTCATATAGGGATAAAAACAGCAACAACCAAAGCTAGCTTTTTTGGTGACCATAGAGAGCAGCAGCAATGTCTAACTTTATTAAGTTAAACCATGTGGAATTTTCAAATAGGCACGGTTTCTGCAATCTTCTTCTAAAATTCAAGTCCGTGAATTTTCTTGGTTGTGATATCAATGGGTCTTCTTAATTACTGCACCAAAAAGGCTTTTAGAAGTTAGTTTTCTAGTGATCAGCATGCCCCAAAAATTCAAGATGCAGATCACCTTCACAGGAAGCTCTATGGCTTGAAAGAAAATCGGTCATCCATCATGGTTCTTGAAGTCAACACAAAGCTCTATTAAATAAGAAAGTTTTGCCACGGTATAACACATCATAGATATACTGCAAATTCCTGTCAGGCTTCTTAATGTAACCAAGGATCATGCCTATAATGAGTATTAAGTATTAGTAATTAGTATTAGCAAGGCTGAAGATGAAATTATAGTTATGTTCAACAACACAGTCAAGGAAGAGTATGGAGTAGCCTGAAATATTGCTGCAGATTTCCTCAGCCTGGGCCCTGTCAGTCAAAAGGTCTAACAATTTACAGACAGGCACAACGAGACTAAGGTGTTTGAACTTGATAGTTCACTTAAACGGAAGTCACAGTAAATACTCGGCTTCCGTCAATACATGAAACCCAGCAGATTTATTTTTATCATCTAAAAAAGGAAGAATTATTTGGAGAGTTAAAGAAAAAAATGATATCTGTGCATCATTAATGGCAAGATGTAAAATAGAATGTGTCAATATTTTAACTGAAACTTGTTAAATGTGTGCCATCTCTGACCTCCCAGAACATGCAGTGATATATTTTAGTGAACTGACACACAGATCATCTTGTTATTGTTATTCTTGGGCGTTTAAACAATAATGGATTTCTTAAAGCAAACAGGGATTGCAGACCAAATCAATGAAAGATCAGCAGCAATGCATAGGTTTTGAATGTACAAAATTTTTTGGATTGGCTGCTTTTAGAGTTCTCATTTGTTTAAAGGTTGTCCTCTCAGCTGCCACAGAGGCAGAGTGTGCAGAGTCATTAGATGTCAAAAAACAGAGGGCAAACAAAATTAGAAATGCAATGTATGTAAAATATATTTTACATTGTATTGGGAAATTATTATTGTACTTATAGCCAAGAACAAATGCATGCTCTCTCTTAAGTGTTCTCCACTACATCCCCATAAGAAATTCAAATAGTGTGTAGGTTAATACCAGCTACCTTAAATAAATGATATACATTAATAAAACTCAAGAATAAAGTCAAGGTAAACAGGAAACCAGAGACATTTAAAGTTAAACAGATAACAGTAGGAATGATCATGCAAAAATATTAAATAAGTAATAACTTCAATACAAAAATGTATTAGTGTAAGTAAACAAGACAACTATTTTAGTAGAAAACAGACCCACAATTCCTGTTCTTATTTATGATATGTTTTGGGTTTTGTTTTTGTGAGTGTGTCTTATTTTATGTAGCCAATTTTATCATAGTTGGGGTTCATTTCCAAGCAAATGTGGCAGTAGCAGTGATAAGTACAGGCCATCTTTTTGTGATTTCTTTGCAAGGAAGTTTATTGCAATGGCATACATCCTTAAAAATAATTTCAATCAACATGGGTTCCAGTATATAGTAATGCAAGGTCAATGACTGCTGCAGCAGGAGATAAATGCCCTAGATCGGATGCCAAGAAATATAAATTAGGCTACCATAATCAACTTTGGAGTAAAAACTTGCAAAGGCTTGAGAAGATCAGACGAACTCGGGGAACTAGCCTCAAACTGCGCACAGGTACTGTGCCGCCACTTAGCACTAATCACTGTGCCACCACTTTATTCCAGGATATCCAATATTTTTCTCCAGCCTTTCAAATAGCATCAAAAAGAATCCACGAGAAGAGCAAGTATATACAGTACATTAATAACTGAACCTTTAGTTGACCATGATAAAACTAAAATATTGTCAAAAAGACAAAGACATTCTTATGGGCAACTAACAAAAAGGGCAACCCACCACTACTACTTATTCTGCTTTAGGCAGCTATTAACATGTTGCTTTAAGTAAATTCTATGAATAGTAACAAAGCCCAGACTTATTTTTTGACTACATCTTGCGATCCTTCATCAGTCCCCTTTGCTGTCTGGCCATTTGAATTGTTCAAGCATTCTCTGATCCGTTTCCATTTCTAGCATACAGTGGAGCAACAAACAAACTTCACCAAGTGCAAAGTCTAGTGAGAAAGTAAGTAGGAATGATCAATCCAAACTCTTTTTACTGGCAAAAGGAATAAAATGGGGGTTTAAATGACTGGGTTTACCTTGAAAAATACAAAAAGGTTCAAATATCTTCACAGATACTAGAAGTAAATTCTTTGATGCAGATGCAGTAATGAAAAAGCTTATTCATTATTAAGTTTTGGACAAAATAGAGCTAAATCAGGTTTTGGTCACCCCGTGGAGCTTTACTACAGTTCACAAAGCGTTTCAAAAAGACAACCAGGCAAAACAGGAGTAATCCAAAGGCTACACAATCTCTCTTTCTCTGCCTACTTGAAAGTTCAGAATTTAGAGATACATTATCTTACACTCTTGAAAGAAAGCAGTGCTCAAGATCAATCACAATGGAACATCCACTAAATAGCATAAGCAAATGCACTATTTTGAGCTAAAATGGACAATTTCTTTCTAGAAATCATCAGTGGTAATGTCAAAGGTAAACACAACCAACTATGAAAGCCCACTATATATACACTAAAAACACAGTAAGACAAATAAGAATGCAGATGCTAGATGCTAGAAATAAATAAGAAAAAAAAAAAAAAGACGCTACGGTTTATTTTCTCCTTGTATCAAGCAAAATGTATTTACCCAAAGGTAAACTGTTTGCAAACAAAGAACCAAACAAAAGATGCTTGGAATTACTGAGTAATGGTCAAAACAAACAGGCAGCTGTCAAGATAACTAGACAAACTTTCTTTATTAGCAGAGACCTAAACGCAGAATCAGAGGAAAGCAGAAGTGAAAAACCCCAAATCCTTTGAATTTAAAGATTTTTCTGAGAGTGAAGTGTATCTCTCCTATTTATTTGAAACTTCAGCTGGCAGAGTTTCTATCTTACAAAAGACAGTCCCTATAGGTTTTCATTTAATGTAGGTGCTATAAAAAGAGGGTAATAGCATACTACCACAACAGCCATCACAATACACACAAGGACAGAGACATGAAAATGTCCACTGAAAAGAAAAAGGGTACAAGAAGATAAAAAATAAAAGCAAAATTAGTTAAAAAGTAGCAAAATGGAGAAAAAAAAAAAAAACTCATGAAAATAGTTTTAAGGAGAAGCTAGATTCTATAGGGAAAATTTCACACCAGGGGTCTCATTTAAAAAACTTTGATAAGGCTCAAGCGTGAAAATGTGTACAGCAAAAAAAAAAAAAAAATTCTAATTTCTAAAACCTTTATAAATCACAAATATCCTCTTAATATGTGTACATGAACGCTCCTCAAAACTGATACTGACACCATTGATGACTTGTGCGTTAATAAAATATCTCGTTGGTAGTAGGTTTGGCTGCATACCCCTACTTGATCACGTGCATTACCAAAATATGCAATCATTCCGAAGTCCAACAATATCCAAACTACTTGTGTTTATGTATGCATGTAGACGTGGTTATGCATGTGTATAGACAGAAAGGTCAACACACTCATGCATACATACAAATGTAAACATTTATATACTCTATACTCTATGCACATTAAAAAAATGAATGAGAGGACTGCATCAAGAACATTACAGGTCAATTTTGGTGACATTTTCATCTTTATACACTTCACTAATTTGCAGTTGTCTTGTTTATCTTCCTGCCATCAGGACTGATAATTAATACAACAAATTACAGTTTAATTAAAGCGCAGGAATTAAACAAGCCTACACGTAATTTTATCATTATTCGCAATTAGTTTTGATAGTAGATGGGGGGGTTGGGAGTAGAGAGGTGAGGCACAACCCTGACATATGAAACTAAAATCACAGAAACCTGAACAGAACAATGTTAGCACGGGCCTTGTAATAAGGGACCACTCTCAATCATTTCCTTGTTTAAAGGTAAAACAATACACATCTAATGGAAGAGCGCATCATTGGGAGCTCTCTTGTTCATCCAAACAAAAGGACAGCTACAACTGCCTGGAAGGGTTGAGCTAAAATGAGACAGTTGTATTGTCTGAAGGCTCATACAGAAAGAGCCACTGGAGGGTTAAAAGAATTAAACACTGCAAGCAGCCGGAGCAGCGTCAATGCAACGCTTAATTACTGATATGTTGACATTATGCAGTGCTGTAATAAATTTGAAATCAAGTGCAATGAACAAGGGAACAATAGTCCATTTTTTTCTTCTTCAAAGAGATTTGAAGATTGATGATCATCAGTCTCAATGTTCTTTTTTATCCTGGCACCCCACCCCCACCTCCAATACATGCTGTACTTGCAGCATTTTACAAAGGATAATTTTTATTTATTTTATTTTTTACATACTTTAAAACCCAAAAGACAAACTGCACTATAAAACTTTAAAGTTTTAATCAAAAAAAGTTTTGGGAATTCCAATTCCAGTACAGTTTCTACTTGTTATAATTCAGTTGGTTAACCCCAACGCCATGTTTTTTTTTTTATTCTGATTGTGTATTGGTTTGTCTGAAAGCACATGTGAATGTGATCCTTGTATTTCTTTCTCTAGGATTTATATGCTAATATTTTCCATTCTTTTTTCCAGTATGATCTATATGATTAAATGACGGGCAACCTATTACTCAAAAGCGCACCATTTCTTTTTTTCCCTTAAAATGTGCTAGACTGTTTCTTTCTTTTTCCTTTTTATCTCCTCATTCTGTTCTAGTTCACTCTGCACAACATGTGGCTAAGCAGTCAGTTAGTGCTGCTTTACATCAACAATTTCAGTTGTGGGTCAGAGGTCAGAGCCAGCTTTCACATTCCTTGTCACTGCTGTTGCTCCCAGGTCAGAAGGAGGCAAGTCTTTGGTTTCATCCAGTAGTGTAATAGCACAGGGTGAATGGTCTTCAATGTCTATGGTTAAGTCACACCCTAATTTTTTGACACTGAATGAGAAGCAGTTTAAAGAATCAAAAGCCAGACTTTTGATTGCAATGAAACAAACTCAGGAGCTATTTGTGATTTCCTCACTTCCCTTCGATGCACTGCAGAAGAAAATGCCACTCTGAACTGAGCAAGCGAAAACTGTATTAGGACATTTAAAATGTAATAAGCTGTCTAATCACTGGTTTAATCTGTTTATTATTGGTGATGCTTCAATCAAGTGGCTGCCAATAGAGATCAGCCAATTATCACCTCAAATGACTTGATCAGTGATTGGTAAATTAACCAAATTACCTCTAAAAATGATTTTCTAGAGTCTGCTTTTCTAAGCATTACGGTAATTTAGTTGTTGTACTCCTTTGCGCAAGTTAATATGGTAGGAATGGAACTGCAGGTCATTTTGTTGCAGAACTTCTTGTAAACAGAGCACGGACAGCCAGACTTAGGAGAAAGTAAAGGCAGGAATACTGACCTTTACAGTAAAGAAAATGGAGTAAAAACACTGAGAAAAAGAAGTCTTGCTGTTCATACAATATATAAGAAATGTATAAAGCCGCCAAAAAAAAAAAAGTTATTTGCCAAGCACACATGGAACTCACAAGATGATTTTTTTTTTTTTGAGTGCTTACATGATAGTATCTCTGGAATATACACTCATCTCATTAGGGGCTCTGTATATTTCTGGTAGACCTGTTCTACATCCGCAACTTTAACTGGTTCAACTGTGTAGCCTACTGGAAAGTTGACATGGAATTCATAGACCTATATTTTAAATTGGGTCTTTCCCATAAAAGCATCATTTGTATACTTGTAACTAGACATTGGTACTTTCGTTTCTGAACATCATTTTAAACAAATTCTGAGCACTAGAGGAGTGTTTCACCGAAAGGGGTACAGTGACATTGTCTTTTTAGGGGCTACATCTTTGGCAGCAATTTGAAAAGAATGAGTTTAGACCTTTTCATTTTGAATTGCAATTTAAACAGATGCTCCTTGTGTTTAGTACTGCAGCACACATTTTTTATTAGAAAAAGAACATAAAAAGAAGAATTTACCCTCGCTGCTTACTAAACAATAGGCTTTTTAGCTTAAGAGGCAAATGTGTCAATTTTATATGTAAACTTGTTAAACTGGTTAGCCTTGTATCTTAATAAATATTTAATTAGATTTGTAGCTGGAAATTATGGCAAGAACTTTTATTTTCTTTTATGGTGTGTGTATTATGGATAATTTTTTTTTTTACATGTTTTAGTAGTATAATAAGTATTTAAGAGGATTTTATTTATTTTAGTATTTTTTCATGATCAATGAACCATAAGATTTTTTCTAACAAAACAAACAGTTAACATCTGTGGTCTGCAGTGTAATTATAAAAATCTCACTATAATACAGAACATAAGGTTTCTTCGTGGCTGGCTATGCAGGAGCTTAGTGTATAAAAGGATAAAGAAAACAAATTGATATCTGAATCAGTGATTGGTATCAGCCCTAAAAAAGCCTGATTGGAGCATCTCTATGTGGACTAGTTTTATTGCAGCCTGATCATTTGGCAACTAAACTTAAAAATGCCCCCCACTTTTTACCAAAAAGAGCGGAGCTTGCTCTTATCGATGTGCACCTTGATCTGTAATCGGAGGATTGTTGTATTCCAAAACACAGTATACAAATTCAACCATTTGCTTACCCGAGCTGATTTGCTACCATATTTACAGATGCAGTCAATCATCATTCTCCGTGTAACCAGCTATATCAATTGTTAATGCCTCATTAAAATATAACACATTAATAGTAGGACTGTTTATTTTGTGATCTGGACCCATAGTAATGATGCAGGGGCCTGGGGCCTCACGTATAACACCAAGCATAGTATTCACACTTAAACATATAGTATGGATAAAAGTGGAAATGTGCACACGCACAAAAACTTCAGATGCACAAAATTGCGTGTAAGCTAACTTTTACACACTTCCACTCCATAAATCCCGGTCAGAGTCAAATGTAACGTACGTGCATCTCACCATCCCACCCCGACTCCTCCCAGAATTTCACATATTTGAATATGTAAATCAATATAAATGAGGAAAAGGGTGGAGTGCCCCCTCAAGGTTGGGGGAGAGATCCTGCCCCAAGTGGAGGAGTTCAAGTATCTTGGGGTCTTGTTCACGAGTGAGGGAAGAATGGAGCGTGAGATCGACAGGCGGAACAGTGCAGCATCCGCAGTGAGGCGGGCTCTGCATCGGTCTGTCGTGGTGAAAAAGGAGCTGAGCCGTAAGGCAAAGCTCTCAATTTACCAGTCGATCTACGCTCCTACCCTCACCTATGGTCATGAGCTATGGGTAGTGACCGAAAGAACGAGATCGCGAATACAAGCGGCTGAAATGGGTTTCCTCCGCAGGGTGTCTGGGCTTTCCTTTAATGATAGGGTGAGAAGCTCAGTCATCCGGGAGGGGCTCAGAGTAGAGCCGCTACTCCTCCGCATCGAGAGGAGTCAGATGAGGTGGCTCGGGCATCTGATCAGGATGCCTCCTGGACGCCTCCCTGGTGAGGTGTTCCGGGCACGTCCAACCGGGAGGAGGCCCCGGGGAAGACCCAGGACACGCTGGAGGGACTATGTCTCCCGACTGGCCTGGGAACGCCTTGGGATTCTCCCGGAAGAGCTGGAAGAAGTGGCCAGGGAGAGGGAAGTCTGGGCTTCTCTGCTTAAGCTGCTACCCCCGCGACCCGACCTCGGATAAGCGGAAAAGAATGGATGGATGGATATAAATGGCCCTTTCAGTTGAGTCTTTTGTTAAAAGAAAATGGCAAAAGCACATATAAAAAAAGAACAAATTTCACCAAATGTGTATTGGAGATCCAAATAAGTGAAGTGGAGGCAAGGAAAATTTTACTTTTTGCTGGCTTAGGGAGTGGTATGAGAAACAGAAGGAACTTGATGGAATGACACTCAAAAGGTTCAATATTTAGTTACATCGTACTTGTGATACATCCAATTAACCAATGACATTACAACTGAGGCCCATTGACTTAAAAAAAAAAAAAAATCCCTGGGCAAAGCTGAGTAACATGGGTAGTAAACAAATAAAGACAAAGATCGTTTATATTTCACACTTGGAGTGCTCACAGATGCAGCTTCTGATCTTGGTTATCTAATAACCAGACCCAGCAGGTATCAGTGTTAGATTACTCCATATAATTAAGTTCATTCAATTATAATTATTAAATGTGACTTAAAACAGAAAAATGTGAAGTTTTTTTTCTTTTGTATACTGAATTGCCATTCTGGCTTTGTGCTACGGATGTTAGGCAATATAACCTCTACAAATAAGTCAGAAACATCATTCGAAATTGCAAGATCGACAGGATTACAGTATCATACATACAATGCTAGTCATGTCTTCAGCTCGGTCAAACCACATCTGTCTCCTATCCCCACAAGCTACTATAATACAAACTTAAGATCGAAATTAAAAATACGGTAGTATTTTCAATACTATGAAAGATATTTTCTGCAAAAAAGGAAATGAAAATTAAAATTATAAAATGAAAATGCAATCTGTGTTTTGCAATTTCATTTTCAAAGTCTACGTGCAAGAATTCTGCAAAAATTAAAAATAAAATGAAGACCGATTGCTGTTCAGACTGAAAAGGAAATTATGCTATTTCATTTTATTTTATTGTTAATTTTTCCAGCATTCTTGCGCGCAGACTTTGCAAATGAAATTGCAAAAGAGAGATTGCATTTTCACGTCTTTTTTTGCAGAAAATACCTCCCATACACTAATACAAGTATGAGGGGGTTTAAATAAATAATCATTAGTTTTCTGAATGGTTAAGAGACAATTCACGTTGCCATTTCCGAGATGATATGATTATCTCAAAATGAGGCAGCCAGCTTCACCTTCCTATCAATGTAGGGTTCCAGGCTTTAGACTCACATTTTTTGCTACTGGGATAGCCTCTGGCATACGGTGATACTCAACTGGATATGCAGGTTGTCAAAATTGAGGGATTAGACACGTCATGGTAAATCAATCTGTTAGAAATCAAATTGTTAAGAAATGTCATAGCTTCGGGTAAAACCCCTAAGAGCTTTACCATTTGCAAAATCTATAATTAATCACAGAACAGCTGACAGAGTGGTGTTTCCTTTTGGAAAACTACTTCAGGAATAAGAAGAAAAAAAATGTGCTTAAATGAACTGAAACGCAAATATGAGTCAGTGGGCAAGATCAGTTTTAGGCAATAGCCCAGAGGGCAACAATGTGAAGTCTTTATCTAGCGATGCTACTTTAAAAAAAAAAAAAAAAAATGAAAATGTACAATGTTGACTCACACTGACAGCAACGCTCTACAGCAGAATAGCAGCCTCTCTTTGCTGTTGGGCACAAAAGATTCACTGGGGCTTCAGTTCAGCTTATCTCACTTTATCTTAATATTCTAAACACAAAGATACAGGAAGGAACAGAGCCCTATCCTCTTCATAATGCCAAGAGCCAGAGCCAAGAAAAGACAAAGGAGGCGTTCTTATCAGCAGGCAGACTGCCGGCTGATCTGACAGCAGTAAAACAGATCTGAACCTTTATATGGGCAATGGGCAGGGCATCCTCAGACATAACAGAAAAGAGAATCACACTGAGCTCTCTACATCTCTTCCATTCACCCTGGAGAGTTTACACAAAGAAAGCTCACCTCTACGGGTCTAACTATGGGTTAATTTGGATTTATTTTTTGCAAATGTAAACCATGTATTATTCAGTCTACCAGATATGGATACAGGTGAAAGTGTGCAAAGCAGAATCTGCAACTATCACGTTGCCTTTGGATGCTTTAGTTCAATAATGTTCACTTGTACAAAGCATGTATAAGGGCATGACCTAAAACATCACACACCTGCTCAAAGGGCTGCTTATTTGAATCATAAATTTCCTAGCACTCTCACAAAATGAAAATAACAATCCGTAATAAGTTTACAGTCCTCTTCTGGGTTCTTATTCTTTTGTTCGCCTGTGAACACACTGCTGGAGCCATTAAAACAAGGAGACGGGTGATATTGTGCTCCTTTACTTTACAAAGAACCATCTTTAATAAACACAAAAAAGAGAGCGAAGGGTCTTTTAGTTCAATGAGAGTGCAAGCAACTGTCATCATAAAAAAAAATACAGTAAAAATTGTGTCAAATGCATTTATTCAGATATAATGCAAATTCAGTAATTCATTTAAGGATATGGAACCATAATGAGTGCTGAACTGTTTAATTATTCCTGCTGCCCAAGAGCTGTCACATTTTTCAACCTTTCACGACAAAAAAGGCATAGTTCCTTTTACCCAATCATCCTTAGCTTGACATGTGGAATATAAAAGGACAACCCAACAGGCCTAGAGGTCACTATAATACCCCTGAATCCCTAGAAAAACCCTCACACAAACACACCATATTTTCCCAAATTAACCCTAAAGTATCATTTGTCAGGAAGGAGGCTAGAAATGCATGAGTCAGCCAAACCACAGGCAATCATTACATCACAAAGGTCTGAGATTTAGGATGTAGATGATCTTGCAATGTAGTGTGGAATGCTTTTTCTTCAATTAAATTGCTTCACTTCCGGTATATTAGTCCCCTATAAATGATGCATACAGACAAAGAATTTGCAATCTTGGCCATTCAGATGTGTTAAGGGGTGTGGCAAGTGGCTGGGGAGGTACCCAGCCGACACTCCCAGGAGGACTGGAGAAGGGTTTACACCTCCTCCAGACCACGAGAAGGCGATCACCCTGGTGGCTTTGGGGACCACGGGAACTGAGCTTGGAAGCTCAACCCTATAGGGGCCTGTGGTCACTGCCGGGGGCTCCAAATGCCTAAGGAGTGCTTCCAGGTGCGCAGCCGGTACTTCCACCACACTGGGGAATGCTGGCGGAAGATTATCGGGAGGCACATGGATCACATCCAGGTAGAGATAAAAGGGGCCGCCTCCCTCCATTCATGAGCTGGAGTCAGGAGAGGAGAAGGAGAGAGCTCAGGAGGAGAGTAAAGCCTGGACTTTGGGGGAGTGTGTGGCACGTGTAAATATGGACTGTGTTAATGTGTGTTGGGTGAAGCATCACTGTCCACCTGTCTGTGTCCAGGCCATCTTCCACAGGGGGAATAAAAACAAACAGGAAAAGCAGGAAAGGTGTCAGAGATGTGACATTTCTGTTTGCTTCCATCATCCAGAAGTTGCTTACCTGATTAGACTGATCACACCAGCACACCCTTTAAATATATCCTACAATTCAGTCCTGCACTCTGAAGACCAAATAGAATGGAAAACTCCACTCCACACCAGTACTCTATGTGTTGTAGTCTGTGTCGCAAGTGTGCTCATGGACACCATTCCAAACAGCATCTTTCTACAATAAATCAATTTTTTTTCTCAATTTGGAATCCTAATACTTTCTCCTCCTTTTGTCTTGAAACGCAAGTAGTAGAAATCTGGACTTTAAAGGAATACTCCATCCAAAAATGATACTTTTTAATATGCTAATTTCCCCACATAGCTTGTAATGATGGCCGAGATAAAATATTAATCTTATGCTTTCATGAAGAAGAGAAATAATATTTCTGATATAACGGAAGCCTGAAGTGACTCCTGGCCAAAGAATAACAGAGAGCTTGGTCTTCAATTCAAAAGTGATTCCATATGAATGACCTGAAATTACTTAACAATAGAATCCCTGAAGCCTACAAAAATGTCATAATGCCAGGCCACCTTAAAATTCCCTCACACCTCTTAATCGGCGTTTTTGTTTTTGCAAATGTGTCAATCAGCACAAGCTGCAAGCCACCTTGCTATCCCATCCCCAGTTGACGCAGCTGAAATTCTCTCAGCTCAAGTCTGTTTATTTGGGTGTGAGGCGCCTTGAATTGTATATATTGAATAATATATTGTTATTTGGAATACATACATTTTATGTGTGTTCCGTGGCTACAATGATCTGGGTAAATGTAGGGTAACAGGAAATGTCAGGCAAGAAATGTTGAACACATAACTAAAAGAGAAACTATTTTCATGTTCTACTAATTGGCAAAATGCTAACGTGAAGTACATAATGTGTGAAGACTGAAGTCCAAATATCAAGAACACACTTTTAAAAAGGTATAATAAAACAAGTGCGCCTTTATTCAAGAATATAATCAAAGAAAAAGAAATCATTTACATGTTGCTATCAATAAGTAAAAAAACAAAGCTGAAATATCAATTGACAAAAAGTCAGCAGATCTGCTTGGCTGGTGTAGAGGTAAGAGCCGCTGTCACGTAAACAAAACGTTGCAGGTTCAAGCCTGGGCTTTCCTCATTTTTAGTAGTGGGCTGCTATTATTATTAATACTATCATATAATAAAAACATATTTGATTTGAGACAGTAACACCTGTGGCAAATTTTTGCTACCTGTAAAAGATATCGCTGAAGGGATATAAGCAGACACACAAACCCTGGTGAATCGTGTCTCCTTGGTATCTTGTTGTCAATTGAAATGTTTCTTATTCAGTTTTATTCTTAAATAAAAGCACACTTGTTTCGCTATACTTTCGCGAAAGTGTTTTTCATTCTAGTAACCACTTAAACAACATCAAATCTGTGTCTGCCCCACTCACACATTCACACATGGAAATGTCACTATCACTTGAACATGTTTTTTTTATCCCAATCTTGCCCAATTTCAAACACCGAATGATAGTCTGATAGTGGTTACGGGGCATTGTATCTTTGATTGCCAGTACAACAAATAGTTCTGAGCAGGCATCAATCTTAGCACTAACTGTGGTCAACGCTGTTCTTGTGAAAAGAATGGAGTTAAAATCAACTTAGAGAGGGAGAGGCAAGTTCGTTATACCACGTGAACATCACTGAGAGAATAAAACTGAATAATAAAAAAAACGCCAACTTTTACAAGTAGCAACAATTTACTATAGGTGTTACAAACTCAAATCAAATGCATATTTTTATTATAATATAGTAATAATAATAATAGCAGCTCACTACTCAAAATGAGAAGAGTCCAGGCTCGAACCCATAACCTTTTACTTACGTGACATCAAGGGTTTGAAGTGAAAGCTACTAATTGGTAATGAGGTGATTTGACCTTGCTCTCCCCATTAAAGCACATTCATCATCAACACCACTTTTTTTGGAGTTCATATCATTTGTCTCTGTGCTGTCCTTAAATATTACATTTTAACTCTTGTTTAATTGTTTAGAAACATTACTCATTAAACCCTTCTCTCATACTGACTTTATATAGTAATTTTTTTAAATAAATTTCTTTGCCAGCTGTGATATAATTTTGCTGTATAAAGTTAAAATCACAATGTAAATCTGAAAAGCACACAATTAGAGTTCAATTCTACAAATATCCCTTAGGTCTGAAAAAAGATTTTTTTTATACTAGTATATTAACTAAATTTTCCCACAAGTTTAATCAAGAATATAAAAAAATCCCTGCATACTTCAATGTCAGTCCCTTTTTTCATTACACTCACATAGACACCGTTCTTCACAGGCACGATCATTTATAGACATCAATAAATTTTTTCCTTTTTTTCTTTTTCAATAACTGCATTCATGGCAAAAAAGCAACACAAAGACAGACAGATTCATGCAGGACACTGGGGAGATTAGCTAGATTAAATTATTATTTCATAACTTTTCTTTCATAAAAGAAATGAAGTAAAACAATATCTAAAATTAATGTTCCAAGAGAATTTGAAACAGAATTAAAAGAAAATCCTGTCCATAATAAAGCCGTACAAAATGGTGAAAAAAGGCAATTCTCTCTTAACAAAAATATCATGATTACTCAAACAGCATAAGATGAGCACATTTTATATTGCATTTTGTCCTTCTTGTGAATTTCTTCGCATTATGTAACAAACAGTAAGAATACAATAAAATAACTTCCCCCAGGTGGTGAAACCTTTTGTGTTCAGAAAAATAAATTTCTGTTTAAATACCCTGGTCACCAATGAAATCAATAATATTAAAAGGTTTGTGATTATACTTTGAAATGTGGGGACACTCAAGTGCTGGGAGATGAAATAGCCAAGTATTTCATACGGTTGCTCAGTGGCGTACTTCAGAGCACGCCATAACCTGGGCTCACAAAGAACCACCGATTTAAACAACAGCTTGCATTCCCTCACAGCTCCTAATAACTGGTGCTAATCCTGTTGCAGCGCCAGCATCTTTGTGTGCATGGCAGTCGGGGCTCTTGTCCAGCAAAGGACTATCAATCAAAAGGCAATTACACAGGAACAATCTGAGCCAGCACAATTACTGCCATGTAAATCCTTGTAAGCTAGCACTAACCACACACACACACACACACACACACACACACACACACAGGTTCCTGCAAATCTCTATTCACGACAGGACTCAGACATTTATAGCTCTGAAAGACACCACAGGAGGCTGAGCATGTGTATATTAAACAAGGAGGATGGGCATCATCTCATACCAACTGTTTCCATGGGGACCATCTGTGACAAGCCTCTCACAATAACAAACACTTGCAATCCCCCTCTGGGGATTCCCCTCTAAGCCACACCCTTAGGTCTTTGGGGATGAGAATAATTTATATTTAAAAAAAAAAAAAAAAAAGAAAAACGGAGCGAGTGTATGTCATTCCATAAAAATTGATGGCAAGCTTCTCTTTGCCTGATCGCAATGACACTGCACTGTTACTAAAGAATCAAAGCAGACCCTCCAATGTCACAAATCAATCCCACTGAGCTATAAGCAAGAACACTGAAGATAGAAAAAGAGAATGAATATATATAAAAAGAAAAAAAATGAAAAATTACTAGTTCCCTTTGTAGTTTTTATAAAGGCTTTATCATTAATATGAAAGAACTCCAAAAATAGATCTTTTTTTTTTAAACATTTTTCACGAATAACAATACCACACAATTTTATTCTTTTTTTGTAATAAAGGAACACGTCGTCTGGAATAGGGCACCCATAGGAGCACAGTGATGAGTGCTGCTACCCCACAGCTCCATGAGACTGGCAACTTTAAATTGACATAATGTAAATAAGTGTGGGTGTGCCCCCTGTAATGAATTGGAATTCCCTGTCTTACATTCTACAATGTTGGAATAGACTGCAGCTTAACCATGAATGGATTGTCCACCATAACTATATAACCAGTGAGAGCTGAATTGCTTTATTATACAACTGTCACACTGTATTCCAAAGTTTTCGTGAATTTGAAAATGAAATGTGAAGGTCAAATGGTCAAAATTATTGCATACATCCATCCATCCATCCATCATCCAACCAGTTATGTCCTAACTATAGGGTCAAGGGGGTCTGCTGGAGCCAATTCCAGCCAACACAGGGCGCAAAGCAGGAAACAAACCTCAGGCAGGGCGCCAACCCACCACAGTGCACACACACACACACACACACACAAGGGACAATTTAGGATCGGCAATGCACCTAACCTGCATGTCTTTGGACTGTGGGAGGAAACCATAGCACCCGGAGGAAACCCACACAGACACGGGGAGAACATGCATACTCCACGCAGGGAGGACCCAGGAAGCGAACCTGGGTCTCCTAAATGCAAGGCAGCAGCGCTACCCGCTGCGCCACCGTGCCGCCATATTGCATACACAAAAGAGGAAATAAACTCACCACTTTACAATCTCAGAAGCAGGATCAAGGGTCAATCAGTCAGCACCAGCATTAAGCCCAGTGCCACTAGTGTGAGCTCTAGAACCCTACTATCATCAATTGGATTTGGTGGGTTTAGAACAGTTACATTATCTTCTGCTTTCTTTTTCCATAGATTTGCTAACAAAATTGAAATGCACTTTGCTGTTAAGTACTGATGATTGACAGAGAGAGTTTTATTTGTTCCCATGGGGAAATGTGGCATTTAACATGAGCTCTTTACATAAATAAACAGACAGACAGACAGACACACACAAACTGGTCTGATCGCACACCAGAATGAGTAAAAAGGAAGAAAATTTAAATAAATAAATAAATAAATGAAACATTGTTGACTTGGCAGTCATAATGTGGCATTATACAGGCATACTGCCATTGGTATAAAAGAGCACTAAGCAAGTGTTTGTTGGCACAGCTCTGCTAAATAATGTGTTGGCTGAAAGTCCTCGGCGTTAGCACGTCAGAGACAGAATGTGCAGCATTGTTCATAATGACACTCAATTGTGTTTTCATTCTCTCCTCCACTGCTATGGCCAGAGGGTCCAGAGTTCATTCTATAACTAAGCCTGCACTTTGAGTAGCTTATTGATTATGTTTATTCTCTCTTTAAGTGATGTTACCAGCTTGGCACACTATATGCATAGAAAGAAAGAAAAAAAAATCACACTAGCCATTACTGAGTTGTAGAAGATCTGAAGGGTGTCACTACCCACACTAAAGGAACACAGTCTCCAAAAAAAAAAAAAAAGAGCCTGCTCTGCCATTTTTTATATGGCTCCTCGGTGTTGCAAGACTAGTCAAATCTATCATTGATGTGGAACCTCAAATACTTGGAGGAGCGCACCACCTCTACATACACTCCCTGAATAGTGAACAGACATAGAGGTTCTTTGGTGAGGTGAAAGTCCAAAAGTCGTTCTTTGGTTTTGCCGATGTTAAGTTTAACTACCTGTTTTGCAGGTGCTAAACACAACATATAATGCACAGCTTTTTGGTACGCAGATAAGAGAAAAGCAGGGGAAGGAATTAAAATACATGATGACAGCTGTGCTTAACAGCAACCATCAGGATGGTGAACAGAACGGGTTAGACATTTGGGGGTTGGGACGCAGGGCACATTTCAGGGCTCCTATGAAATTATAAAGGGAAAATGACCAACATAGCCCTTCTAAAGAAAAAGTATAGTTTACCAACAAACATTGATTTGTAGGAAAAATTTAAGTTTGCATTAAAGAAAATAGCAGTTTTGGTTCATTACTTTTATTGTTTAAAATATGACTCAGTATTTCTGTAGTTTTCAGTGGATATGATTACATAGTTTTTAAACATTAACATAGTTATTAAAAAGCGTATTGTTTTTTCCATAGTGCCTAAAAATTAAAGTCTGCATGAATCTACCAAATATTAGCACATCTACAGTAATCTAAAATTATCCATTGGGTGGTGATGCTGTATGCAGTATAAAATTTGGTCTATTATGTGATGCAATGCAACAGCCAATTATATTAGTGGCACAATAATGACGCAGGTCTGCATTTCAGACAAAATGAAGAAAATCAGTTGTGGGTTAAGGGGTCAATATGCCAGTCTTTTCCAAACCCAGTGACATAATGGCATAAACTGCACTAAAGCCACAGTGGGTAGCACAAACTAGTATTTGCATGCAAATGTGTTCACAGCATTTTACTGCAAACAAGCATCACATTAAAGACTAAAACAAGTACTTTAGAAGGTTATTGATAAAGGTCACATTCACAAGTTTGCAGGTACTATATGTACTTGGGTGTTGTACCGTGTTAACCATTATGAATGTAGTGAGAAGTCAAGCAAAATGAAACTTTTTACTGGCTAACTAAAACGATTACAATATGCAAGCTTTCAAGGCAACTCATGCCCCTTCTTCAGGCAAGATGTAATCTTGGGGTTAAGATAAAGCTTGAGGGGAGTTGTGATGGAAATTTTTACTTTCACTATCAGAACAAAGAAATCTGTATAGAGGATGTCATATTATCCAAAAATTAAGATTGGAATTCTGAAATTAATAAGTACACATTGATTATATTTGAACATAGCTGAAATACTCAGTGTGATGCATATATATGTACCATATTGCTCATTTGCCATTATTATTAACTTTATTTTTATGTATCTGTAAAGCAGGTCATAATCATGATGAACACAGCTAAAAAGGCAGGTGAAAATGGGAGCCTTCAGAAGAATGTAGCCTTTGAACACACAAACAGGATTCTCTATGTGCAATGTAACTTGGTGCACACACAAAATAAAATAAAAATCAAACATTGTTTATAAGAGTTGACACACATTAAATGCAATAAAAATGTAGCTGGTAAACATATCAGGTGTGAGGGACCCAATCCAACTTGATAACATATGGGGCTAAAGTAAATTCAGTTTCTATACTACCTAAGATGTAAAGTTTGTGTTAACTGCAGGTTGACTGAAGGAATTAAAAAGTCTCTTTGAAATGGTAACTTTAAAGCCATTATAACAACAAAGGGATAACAGAAATAGGATATCATTAAAAAGTATAAAGTTTACAGATGTTTGATGAAGAAATGAGAGTTAACTTGTCTTACATTATACCTAACATCAAAGTCATTCATAAAACAAACTGGTCATACGAGAGTGACAAACTGCAGAAAATCATTGATTTGAAAGAGGGAAAAAAAAAAAAAAAAAGTTTATAAATGTAATCATTGCTTTTTATCTACTCCTTTTAAACCCATAGGCCTTATATGCTACAATGTGCAGCAGAACTTTGGAAGACATTGGGGACTTCAGCATGTAAAAAGTTTGTAAAGCACAGATGATAATACTCAAAATACAAATATAATGTACAAGTTCAACAGCTTGAGGTGTCCATGTACATTAAAACCATGAAAATTCATATAGTTCTAAAGAAAAAAAAAATCAGTTATGACCCCAATACCAAAATAGCCTCATTTTTAGGCATCAACATAACAATTTCAATCCCTTGTGTGTATTTCCATCATGACCGAGGGGAAAAAAGAAGGCCAAATAGAAATTTCTCCAGCAACACCCTAAGCAAAGCAAAACAAGTCAGAAGATCTTAACAGTACCAACCAAATACATCAGACTGCAACCATTATGATCACAGTCTTGAACTCAGGAATACCCCCACATACTGTATCATATTTGAATATTCATAGCCATAACGTTTATTAAAAAGAATTAGCAGTGATTATTCTATAATGTCACTTCTCTTACAATTTGCTAAAATTAAAAGCTGGTGTAATACAATTGATTTTAATATACCAATTGTGAAGAGTACATCAATACAAATAAGAAACATAGCTCATACCATTTCACCAACTTTCTGATGTTAGTAAAAACAATTGACTCACTCAGAAATGGCACTGTGCTTACATTCCTGTACGATCAGATTGTACATGCTGTACAATCTTAATCTACAAAACGGCACTGAAGGGGAAGACTCATACATTGAATATACAATGCAGAACAACTACTTTTAGTATTCTTCTACTTCTTAAAGGCAGACCATGATGGTGACAATTAAGGATGCACATTGTCATTTCATGAAAAAGTCAAACAATTTGTAATCTGGTTTTCCAATTGTTTACCAAAAGAAAATCACTCACTGGAATTTTGCTCAATGAACATCTGCTGCATAGGAATTTTTGCCTGTTCTCAACGTTTACCTGAAAAGATTGGACTTTATCACTACAAAAAGTCAACAGATAGATAGGCTTCTTATTGCAGTCTTACCATATGACCAAAAGTCATATTCTCAAACTGGTCAGCTTTGTTTTGAATGCACCTTGTTAGTCTAGTGGTAAGTATCCCTGTCTACCACACAGCACGTTCTTTACCATACAAGCCAGATCAAATGAACTATTTTCATGCATTTCTCATTCTTCTTACGTTAAGGTAAATGAAACACTGCTTCCACCATTAAACCCAATACCAACAGCAAAAAACTAATTATAGAGCTATCATATGATGAAACCAAATCCATAATCTCACCAAGTGTGGGGACTCCAAATGTGCATCGGCTAAAAGATATGCAAAAAAAAAAAATTAATGACCATCCTATGACATACACTCACCTAAAGGATTATTAGAAACATCTGTTCAATTTCTCATTAGACAGATACTTTATTAATCCCATTAATGCAATTATCTAATCAACCAATCACATGGCAGTTGCTTCAATGCATTTAGGGGCGTTTTCCTGGTCAAGACAATCTCCTGAACTCCAAACTGAATTTCAGAATGGGAAAGAAAGGTGATTTAAGCAATTTTGAGCGTGGCATGGTTGTTGGTGCCAGACGGGCCGGTCTGAGTATTTCACAATCTGCTCAGTTACTGGGATTTTCACGCACAACCATTTCTAGGGTTTACAAAGAATGGTGTGAAAAGGGAAAAACATCCAGTATGAGGCAGTCCTGTGGGTGAAAATGCCTTGTTGATGCTAGAGGTCAGAGGAGAATGGGCCGACTGATTCAAGCTGATAGAAGAGCAACTTTGACTGAAATAACCACTCGTTACAACCGAGGTATGCAGCAAAGCATTTGTGAAGCCACAACACGCACAACCTTGAGGCGGATGGGCTACAACAGCAGAAGACCCCACCGGGTACCACTCATCTCCACTACAAATAGGAAAAAGAGGCTACAATTTGCACAAGCTCACCAAAATTGGACAGTTGAAGACTGGAAAAATGTTGCCTGGTCTGATGAGTCTCGGTTTCTGTTGAGACATTGAGTCAGAATTTGGCGTAAACAGAATGAGAACATGGATCCATCATGCCTTGTTACCACTGTGCAGGCTGGTGGTGGTGGTGTAATGGTGTGGGGGATGTTTTCTTGGCACACTTTATGCCCCTTAGTGCCAATTGGGCATCGTTTAAATGCCACGGGCTACCTGAGCATTGTTTCTGACCATGTCCATCCCTTCATGACCACCATGTACCCATCCTCTGATGGCTACTTCCAGCAGGATAATGCACCATGTCACAAAGCTCGAATCATTTCAAATTGGTTTCTTGAACATGACAATGAGTTCACTGTACTAAAATGGCCCCCACAGCCACCAAATCTCAACCCAATAGAGCATCTTTGGGGTGGAACGGGAGCTTCGTGCCCTGGATGTGCATCCCACAAATCTCCATTAACTGTATGATGCTATCCTATCAATATGGGCCAACATTTCTAAAGAATGCTTTCAGCACCTTGTTGAATCAATGCCACGTAGAATTAAGGCAGTTCTGAAGGCGAAAGGGGTCAAACACCGTATTAGTATGGTGTTCCTAATAATCCTTTAGGTGAGTGTATAAAGGCAGTGCCCCAAAAGAACAACAAGAATATTATAAACATTCAAGCCTTTGGCCATTATTAGCCAGTAAAACCTACCTCAGTAAGGGAAGGGAAGGGAAGAGAGGGGAAAAAAAAAAAAAAAAAACCTGCAGCCTTTGTATGGCTAACAGCCAAATATTCACAAATAGTAAACTGATGATCGCATCCAAGGAACACTATTTACACATATTAGCTTCACAGATGTCAGAAAATGTATGTCAGCTCATAGCTCAAACAAGGTCACTAATGTTTAAATATCTGTTCCAAGGAATTTCGATGGTTCAGCAATGGCAATGCACTTAACAATACATTTGGAACTTGGCAGTGAAAGAAAAAAAGATCTCATTGGTAGACTAATAAAATTTAGATTGAATCCCTCCTGGCATCCCACTTTGATTTTTCTAAGATTTGCTTCACACTTTGGATTTTTTAACAGTTTACTATTCTGGCCTACTCTTCATAGCAATAACAAGAAAACTGTCAAATTTCAGCTTCAAGAACACATTTTCACCAGCACAGTTCCTGAACAAAAGAGCAAAGCAACCGTGTAGAAAATTAGATCCGTGTGTTTCTACTTTTGACAACACACACTAGAGACCATAAAGTGACCACTCCCTCTTCCAAAACTCTAAGAAGCAGTGTAGAATTTCCATATAATTACAGTACGCCTGTCAGTAAATTTGATCCTGCTCCAAGAGCTATAAACTAGAAGGAGAAAGCGTTACTTTCCCAGTCTCCCCGTCTCTTAACAGCAAATGTGGACATGCATTTGGCAGCACTCTGCAGGCCACGGCCATGCTTCTAAAACCCCAAACACTTGCAGCTCAAGTTGTTTCCAAAAAATAAATTGCCCAACCAGACATTTCATAAAGCAAAAGAATGAAACTCATGTTTTGCTTTAGGAGACAAAGAACCATATAAAAGGAAAAGTGGAGTATAACTATGGCCGAACGAATAAGCATTTTATTTATTTTTTTGTTTATTTGGTGTTTGGTTAGGTGGAGACTCCTAAATGGCCCATTACAAGTGTGTTTGTGTGGTCGATTATGTAATAGCTCCCCATTTAGGGTTGGTTCAGACCTTGAACTGAATGCCACCATGAATTGAATCAGAACCCTTGCATCTCTGGCCTGTAAAACTAGGTAACTAAATGAATATTTAGTAATATTTCTTGCACAAATTAAACCTCAGCATATTACATGGAGTCTATGGAAAGAATGTGTGCTTTCCCAGTTCAGAGAGAATAACTAGGGAGTGATGTCCAAGAAATTTGAACAATAAGAGTAAACCATTCAGTCCATTAAGCTGTTTTATTTAGCTAATAGACATGCTGTCACAATATCTCATCCGGATACTTCTTAAAGTATCTGCATATCTTTGTCATCTAATCCACAAAAAATGATGTACTAAGTAATAATGTTGGGTCGGTACTAAAATTTTGACCTTGGTACTGATGCCAGCTTTCATACCTCAGCACCAAAATAAGAGCAACACATATAATGAACAAACAACCCTACTACTAATTAAGGAAAAAGAAACAATTGAGGGGTCTGAGTCTTCAAGAACAAGTCAATTAAAATTAATTCAAAAGGAGTTACTTAAAAGCAAAAACAGGTCACTAATTAAGAAAAGGATTAGAATAAAAACCTGCAGCCACAGAGTCCCTCCAGGACCGGAGTTTGAGACCACTGTTCTAAAGTAAAGCTTTTTTGTATTAAATGTTTAAAATACCTACCTGCTAATATGTTTTATAATGCAGGCAAAAAGTACAAAGAGATCCCCTCTCAAAGGCAGCCTAATGGGATAATGAAACCATTAGAAATAAAGTAATAAGCAAAAGGACTTCACTACAGCAGGGACCTGTAGAGTACTACTCATATGATTAAAACCAAAAGGACTATAACAGTCTTCATCACAAGCCTAAAAGCAATGTAAGGAAGATTCAAACTAATCACTATCTTAGATTTTATCTGACAAGAACAGTGAAAAACAATACATACACAAGGTTAGCCAGACATGGCACTGGGGAGATTCTAGGAATTGTTAGCTGATGGGTACTTGGGATGCAGCTTGAAGTTACTGATTACAGGGCAAAAATAAAGCCTTTCCTTGATTTACTAAGATATGGGATCTTAAACAGATTGCTAAGCTATGCCACAGAACACATGCTTACGACTTGCAGAGGGGTAGTGTCCAGTTATACTGTATACTAAACACTGCACGATGTATCATCTACCCAGTTTAACTCTCATCCCAACTTATCCACTTCAGATCTTACTGTCTGGAGTAGTAACCTGAAAGAATAAAACTTGCAACACTGAACGATAAAGATTTTATCTCCTGAACATTTTTGGATGTATTATGGTTTCTGGCCAGCTGATTACTAAAATCACCTAAACTTTTTTCTATCACGTACCATTTTATTGCAATCGGCTATTTTTGGGATTTCCTTCAACAACTGGAACATCTGTTGTGACCTAAAGCAGTGATACTGCTACTAGGAATGCAGCTTGGATATATCAAGCACCATTGAGACCGTTGTGCTAAACAAACTCATTTAGTTAAAAAGACCTGGGCCCCAATAAGCATTTGGGACTAGGACAGAAAAGTGTGAAACATAACCTGTCGGTCCAACAAAGATATTGGTTTCCTTCTCTTCGCATAAAACTTGGAGAGATAAAAAAAATTTTGTGAAAGCTATGAACAAGAAAGATGATTGATTTCGATATTTGAGACAGACAGCGGGTATAAATAGTGCATTAAAGTGCAACAGACAGTAAGGTAGAATAAGGCAGCATACAAATGAGAATATATATACCGAATATACTCGCGTTTAAGTTCTCCCATGGATAAGACAGGGCTCGATTTTACTGTATAATTTACGGTATTTTATAATGTCGGTCATATAAGTCAAATGTGGAAAACTCACACTATTGATCCAAGAGATGATGATATGCTAACGCCCACCTCGGAGAGTAACGACAGAGCACACTACACTGCCTTTGTATCCCCTATGTATTATGCCCAAACTATTCCAAAGTGAGATTTGGAGATACTGTTTTGTGTATTTTGAATCTCACACCCTCATACACCTTTATTGTATAAGCATCCCTTATCTACGATGGAGTGTTTGATAAGAAGAAATTATGAAGCTGGTTTTAAATTAAAAGTTGTTTAAGTGGCGAAAGAAATTGGTAACTGCGCTGCTGCAACAAAATTCGAAGTGTCTAAGAAACTGGTGCAAGCAAGAAGATGTATAAAAAAAAAAAAAAATTTAAGTGTCGTATTTTTGAACAGGCGTATTAGTCAGGGTCTGATTTTATGATCGATTTTATGGGGTTCAAGACCCAACTTATATGTCAGTGTATACGGTATCTATATGATGTTTGAATTTACAGGTAGCAGTATATACTAGGAAGAGTATATACTGTAGATATGAATACTGATCAGTAAGTACAGATGCATATGAATAAATATTGATATGTAAATACACAGGATATATGTAAACAGGTGAAAATATACACGAGTATGGTGAGAAGTTATTGATATTTAGAAAAGTCAGCTATTGAGTGGTAAGGGTTGAGTATTTAGAATGGCAATGGTGTTTTGAAAGAAACTGTTCTTGGGCCGACTGGTGCAGGACCAAATGCTCCTGTAGCACCTCCCTGATGGAAGGAGGGTAAATAGTCCATGGTTGGGGTGTAAGGCATCCTTGATGATGCTCAGAACATGGTCACAGACACCACTTAAACTGCAGGTCAGTGATTGTCATCAGCGGGATGCCGATAATGTGCTGGGCATTATTCACCATCCATTGCAGGGCCTTCCCATCAGCTACGGAGCAGATGCCATACCACACCACAATGCAGTTAGTCAAAATGCACTCGACAGTGCAGGGTAAAAGTTCAACAGAATCCGAGGACTGAGGCAAGCTTTCTTTATTCTAGGAAGAAAGTAAAGTCACTGTTGCACTTTTCTAACCAGACTGCAAGTGTTTATTGTCCAAGAAAGGTCCTCAGAGATTTAGATGCCCAGGAATTTGAAGCTGGAAACACTCTACCTCAACTGCATTTATAAGGATGGGAGCATGTCTGCTGCCTTTAGTTTTCCAGTAATCCACAATGAGCTCTTTGGTCTTCTTGGTGTTGAGGGTGAGGATGTTGTCAGCATACCATGCTGACAGGTGTTGGACCTCCTCTCTGTAGGGCGACTCGTCATTGTCACTGATCAGTCCTATTACTGTGGTGTCATCCTCAAACTATGATGGAGTTGGAGCCGTATAAAAGGATGCAGTCATGAATAAAGAGGAAGCAGAAGAATGGGCTGAGTACACAGCCCTGTAGATTGCTAGCATTCAAGATCAGGGTAGAAGATGTGCGGTGGTTTAACCTGACAGACTGGGGTCTCTTGGTTAGAAAGCTCAGTGTCCAGTTACAAAGAGCGGTGCTGATGCCAAGTTTATTTAGCAGACTGGAGAGGATGATGGTTTTAAATGTGTAACTAAAAATCAACAAATAACATCCTGACATAGGAGTTGTTGTTATGCAGGTGTGTCAGAGCAGAGTGAAGAGCCAAGGATATGGCACCTTCTGTTGACCTACTGAGATGATAGGCAAGCTGGTAGGGATCTATTGTGGGAGGCAGACTGGATTTGAGGTGGGCCAGAACCAGTCCCTCAAAGCACTTGGTGATGTAGGAGAGTGCAGTAATGAAAGCCCCATCTGGATAAGCGGTTTGTTGTTTGAGAACAGCAGCATGTAGTTCTTTCATTGCAATCTTTGCATTGGCTTCCAGTGGTTACATGGCAGTGATAATAATAGACGTGAATTCCCAGGGTAAGTGAAAATGTCTACATTTAATAATCAGATATTTCAGATCAGCTGAGCAATGACTTTCCATTACAACAGTGTCCGAGAAGCATTGTTCGCATAAATGCAATGACCTCCGCCTTTGATCTTACCAGTGACTATACTGTTCCCTCTGCCCTGAAAACAGTATGCCCCTCCAGCTCAACAGTTATGTCCGGGATACAGTCATTTGTCCACATTTCTGTTAAAAATCATGATGTTGCAGTCCGTAATACGTGTGTGAAGTGATCCGGATTCATAGTTCATCTCTTTCTTCACCAGAGGCCGAATGTTGGCAAGAAAAATGTTCGGCAGAGGAAGATGATGATAGTCACTAAAGATGAATTTTTTGCATTCACGTTTGGGACTACATCCCTGCTAAATACTGGTGCATTCAGTGACAGATACGGTGCTGGCTAACTATTAGTGGACACTGAAATGAGAAGCATTAGATGGCTCAGTACAAACAAAACTCTGCCGCAAAACATTTTTAACTCAGTTTAACTAATGCAGTGTGTCAGCATCTTTCATGTTTCTCTTAATCCTACATGATACAATCCATCTGAACTTTTTTGTGCTCAGTTTGAGGCTGATTATCATAATCACCTAAAATACGTCAGGAAGCAAAAGTTTTGGAAAACATTTGTTGTCCAGTTTGATCTGCCTCAAACACAATCTAAAGCACTGGCCCAAAATATTACTGTTATATAATAAAATTCCATGTCTCATCAATAAACAGAATTAGGGATTGTAAATGTTTAGAGTTGTTTTATAAATAGCCATTAAGTGAATCATTAAATGTAAACAGAAGCAACAAGAACCTCCCTGACCAGCCAATGGTTTAACCAAATGGACCTTAATCAGTTTATTAAAAAGACAAGTAACACATCAAACTCTATAGGAAAACTGATGCTAAAATCCATATAAATTACCAGTTGTGATTTTTTTCTTGTAATACATACTGTATTTCTCAGTCTAGATTACTATTCCGTTTCAAATAGGATACTATTATCTTTTTAAATTTTCACAATTTGAAGCTTGCATATAATTTAGTGAATAAGCTACATTATTTGCTATTCTAAATTAGAATTTTGCTTTAAAATTATCATACGCTATAGAATCCCAGTATGGAAACACCAGAGTATTTAAAATCCTATTAATACAAATTTGCAACCTCTATCGGTAGATGTGGATTACATCAACACCATGCATTTCCCTCAGAACTATGTGGAGCAGAGCACAGTTAGCCAATCTGGCTAAAAAAGTGAAATCTGTAATGGGTGTCACTGTTGGTCATAACTTGACCATCTACAATAACCGATGCATTGGCAAAACAAAAAAAGTCATTGACTTTACACTAAAATACATAAAATTAACTTCATAGTATTATATGGTCATGTATTAAGTATACACAAAAAGCTAAATTTCATAGTCACTTTATAATGGTGTTTCACTGGCATATAGAATGCTAATCAGTACACACTCAGAAAAGCATTGGCTTTAATGTAAACTAATATACCTACACTTTATTGTACTTGCATATTACAACAAAGGATTCCTGGTTAGCTTCTGATCCTAATCTGAGGATGTGTGTGGAAACGTGCTCTACCATGGAATATTGTCCTATCTAGGGTTTGTCCCTGCCTTGAACATAATGCTGCAGCCTTACAGTTCGTCTCTAGACTAAGAATGGGAGATATTATTTTAGTATTGTTTCAAATAGAAGTGAATTTGGAAAATAATTTCATTACATTCAAACATTAAAACTTGCAGTATTAGATTGTCTTGGCCAAACGTAACCATTTAAGTAAATCTAATGAGGGAGGATCTTTAAACATAAGAGGCGACGTGCTCAGATCTTGGGAGTCACAGTGCTTTTTGTTGTATAGAATTTCAAGAGTTTTTCTGTACAGCTTGATTAAAACATAGAAATCAATTACTATCTATTTTGCTCACGTCAAAGATTATACAAATAAATCAGAAGAACAAACAGCTCCACCAAAGATGTTTACAAAGCAATCAGGCTGGCAAGGAAACATCATGTCTTATAGCTATTGTGCCAGTTCAATGACACTGCATAAACAGAATCCACTGCCAAGTTTCACATTTAAACAATTTTTTTGCTTCATATTTTGGGTAATTTGCATTTAGAGCCTGAGCCAGATAAACATTTTTAGAAAAAGCTCTTAGTAATTAATGTGCCTAAAAAATACATTAAAGACAGAGAAAAAAGGAAATAAAATCATCGGGCCCTAAGGGATCAGAAGGCGCTTAAACAACATGTGTGTGCAGCACTTCAGTAAAAGCGGTTTTTGTATGCAAGTGTTTGACTACAAACTGAAGGGAAAAAAAATCTCTACTGTATATGCCAACAAATAAAGTAGTGTATTGCCTCCAAAAAATGTTTTCAGCTCATTAAACCAAAAAAGAAAATTCAAGTGACTGATTACTTCAATCATAAAAACAGAAGGAACTACACATTGTGTGCTTGCAGTTTGCATTATTAAGTGCTATTTTGGTCTTCACCAGGCAAAAGGGCACGTTTTAAAAATAAGTCATGATGGCTTAAAGTACATCACATTAATAAAAAAGAATGACTCATTTATTTCAACAAGCAAACAGATAACATCTGAAGAATAAGACAGCCCTAAACAATAAAAAGCTAATATAAATAAAGCCCGTCCACTAAGTTAGTGCTGACTCTTTGCTCCAAGCACTTGGAGGGGTGGAACAGTGGTATAGTGGTTAATGCTGCTGCCTCACAGCTCCTGGAGATTGGGTTTTAATCCCAGCTCAAACAATTTCTTTGTGAAGTTTGTTTATTTGTAAATGGATACCATGATGAGCAAAAACAGGCTTCTCCAGGCAGATTTAAAATTCAATCTGACCACAATTGAAAAATACTAGAGCTCTGAAATCTTGCTCTTCATGGCTAAACTTCTGTTAAGGGTTTTCTGTTAATTTAGAAGTAAGCTCCTCCATTGTCTGTAGTTTAAAAATCATATCCATTATATTTCTCCCTTTAAAAGAAGATTGGGTGTAATGACCAAGGAGAACCTTATAAAAAGGCAATTAAATCTACCTTAGTGTTTTATGAAAGTCATGCACAGAGCCTAGCCAACAATGCTTTTGGGAATAAAAATGTGTCAATACATTAATATATGAAATGAGAACCCGAACTGACTTGTAACCGCTTGATTCACCCCGATGCAACTTCCAAAGATCAAAACTCAAGCTCACAGCACATTTTAAGGCAATCTGCCATTCATGCACGGTTTGAATACTTGAGGGCTGGGATTCAGTGGTGCAGTATGTCTAACAATCTGGAAATCCACACATTCCGCAATTTTTCATAGGGGTTTTTATCATAGGTAAAACAGGAGAGGTGAACCCCTGGTGGCTCCACCAGTAAATTCATTTGGTGTTCTTATGTATGGAGACAGGTTAATGATCAGGGCTCAGAGCTCACTGGCCCTTCTAGGTGAGGTATCAACTACCAGAAACACAATTTTCAGAATTAAGCTTAAAATGTACAGAAATATATCATAATGGAATTTTTCTGTTTTACAGGAATTTAATCAACAAGACACTTGAAAGGATTTTATATATATATATATATAACAGTTAAAAAAAAAAGGGAAACATTGATCCGTACCATATTATCCTTAGTGTTTTCAAGCCATATTTTTATAAAAAGGCATCAAAATAAAAACCATGTTTAAATTCAAGGGTAGCATACTGTACAGATTAAATACTGATGTGGATAATTTGGTTTGTTAAATGGTACTTTAACAAGAAAGAACAAAAGTTAAGATGGTAAGCTATTTGCTAAAACAAGACAGCATTAGATTGTGGCAGAAACGTCATCCTTTTCATCAGGGCCTGAATTGTATTATTTAGTTGTAGGGGCATACGGGGGGTGTTCAGGGCTTTCCCTCAAAGTAACAACAAACTGTCATGCTTGCTTACTTGGATTATAAAGCCTGGTGGGGGCCGATTCTAATTTCTTCATTTTTGTTCTTTTTTTTTTTTTTTTAATAAAGAATAACATGATTATCATGGACTACCCAATTTATCTTACCATGTAAACATACTAAGTTAATTCTCTGACATTTTCTGTTCGAAAACTGTAACAAAATTTCTGCTTAAAACTAAACTAAATAGTTGTCTAACTTGAAACATATACACATATTTGCAAAATGCAATATACCTTATAATTCACTTACTGAAAGGTATGGTATAAAAAAAATCCAATCCAATTTGTTACACTACCAATCAAAGAATCAAGGACATAAAATATGCACAAGTGTAGAAAGGCATGATAGAAAGAGGCCACTGGGTTTGCTTGTGTCAGAATAGTCAGTAAGTGCACAGACACATCACTGTGCTTGAATCTATGTACTGCTCAACCATTGCAAGCTGGTAATCCATTTACACACATCACCCCAATGACCACAGTTAAAGTGAACACTAATCAGCCAGAGGTACCACCATTTGTTTGGAATATATGAATACCAAGGATCAATTAATAAGTGCATTATACTTACTACAAACCAAAACTTGGTGTTCTCTTTAATAAAAAAAAAGGAGAAAAACACTGTAGATGTAAAAACTACAAGATATGTCACTCAAAACTTCACAGAGCTATCACTGAGATTAACAAAGGATGTCATTGACCCACCTGATTACAGAAGTTCTTAAGTTGAATGGCCTGATCAGGAGGTTGCTTTATCTGCTAGAATCCTCCAACAGTCACAAGACCTACAGGTTAGTTTAAATCACAGCTCTAAAACAGCCAACAATCAAAGCAAGTGTGAGAATGCGAGTGACAGTATCTCTTAATGAAGTCGGCCTAAGCTATGGTTGATTACATTTATTGCCTGAACTGGTCCTGATGACCCTGTATGGGCTTTAAAGGCCATTACAGACGCAAACCAAAATGTAGTAAAATTTTGACATGATCTCATTCCTGAAAATGTGGCTCCATTAATTTTTCAAATGGGAAGTCAAGCAACACCTAAGCAGACATTATCCACATCTGGAAACTCTTAAAAATACCTAAGTGTGCAAATGGTGAAGGGAGGCTACAAAAGACAGACCATCCAACAGCTCATTTTATAAAGGGCACACAGAGCACGCCACACACAAACAGCATCATACTTGGGAAATGGTCCAACTCCATTAACACATAAGGACTCGAAAAATGAACAGATATTCGTAAAACTCCTATAAAGCAGTTCTCATTCAGAGGTTTGTGATAATAATTGAGTGGGAAAAGAGCATGGGATGACATTTCCAATATTTTTACATCAGTGTATTTTCTAAACATTGATATCCAGCTTAGTGTTAAGAGGCAGTGTGATCAAGTCAGTGAAGAGATGGTCATCCATCCATCTATTATCCAACCTCTATATCCTAACTACACAGCATTCTTTTGCTTTGTCTCTTTCCTGATTTCATAAATGCTTGCAAATAATATGTACTGTATTTCACCTAAGCACATTTCTATAAGTTCATGCAACAGGGAACACAAATGGACACATACTGTTTTTAAAAGCAATGAAAATATATGTTCCAGTTCACAGAAAGAGAAGGTAACAACAACCAGTCAAATGAAAGAGGTGACCATAACAGATCAGAGTACAAAAAACACCCTGATGACAACTGCCTTAATGTTGGGTATGTAATGTCTTGTGGAAGCAAAGAACATCCCTTGCCATAAAATGGTCTTTGTGCTGAAGTGCTGTCAAACAAATAAAGGCATTTGCAGCAAACAAAGGATTTTGGTGACTAAACATGAGAATTCCAAACACATGAATTTGACTTTTCTGAGAGAAAATCAAGTATATTGTCAGTTTGGAGTTGGAGGTAAAGGCTTAAACCACAGCAAACATCCATCCATCCATCCATCCTCTTCAGCTTAGCAGAGGTCAGGTTGCGGGGACAGCAGCTTGAGCAGAGAGGCCCACCCTTCCCTCTCCCCGGCCACTTCTTCTAGCTCTTCCGAGAGAATCCCAAGGTGTTCCGAGGCCAGCCGGTAGACATAGTCCCTCCCGGTTGGACGTGCCCGGAACACCTCACCAGTGAGGCGTCCAGGAGGCATCCTGATCAGATGCCCGAGCCACCTCATCTGACTCCTCTCGATGTGGAGGAGCAGTGGCTCTACTCTGAGCCCCTCCCGGATGACTGAGCTTCTCACCCTATCTTTAAGGGAAAGCCCAGATACCCTGCGGAGGAAACCCATTTCAGCTGCTTGTATTCGCGACCTCGTTCTTTCGGTCACTACCCATAGCTCATGACCATAGGTGAGGGTAGGAGCGTAGATCGACTGGTAAATTGAGAGCTTTGCCTTACGGCTCAGCTACTTTTTTACCATGACAGAAAGATGCAGAGCCCGCATCACTGCGGACGCCGCACCAATCCGCCTGTCGATCTCACGCTCCATTCTTCCCACACTCATGAACAAGACCCCGAGATACTTGAGCTCCTCCACTTGGGGCAGGATCTCACCTCCAACAATGAGAGGGCACTCCACCATTTCCGGCTGAGGACCATGGTCTCAGATTTGGAGGTGCTGATTCCCATCCCAGCCGCTTCACACTCTGCTGCGAACCGATTCAGAGAGAGCTGAAGATCACGGCGTGATGAAGCAAACAGGACATCATCTGCAAAAAGCAGTGACCCAATCCGGAGTCCACCAAACCGGACCCCCTCAACACCCTGGCTGCGACTAGAAATTCTGTCCATAAAAGTTATGAACAGAATTGGTGATAAAGGGCAGCCCTGGCAAAGTCCAACTCTCACTGGAAACGGGTTCAACTAACTGCCAGCAATGCAGACCAAGCTCTGAACCTGGTTGTACAGGGACCGAACAGCCATTATCAGGGGGTCCGGTACCCCATACTCCCAGAGCACTCCCCACAGGATTCCTCGAGGGACACGGTCCAACGCCTTTTCCAAGTCGACAAAACACATGTAGACTGGTTGGGCAAACTCCCATGCAACCTCCTACCCACCACAGCAAACATGGGACTAATTAAGTTGTATACTGTGAGAAAAATAACCTTATTCTCTTGGACAAGCTTATGCCTTGCCTGGCAAATGTCTGATGTAGGAAAAATTGGCTAAACACCGATAGAAAAGAGCATTAATGGCCATTGAAATTCCATCATGTCCAAAGATTATCTACAGCACTTTAAAACAAAAGTTCCAAAATATTATTTTTATTAAAAGCTGCTACCCCTTGTACTGTTTTCATATGCTACTTTACTCATTTCATGACATCTTCTACATGTGAAAGTGGAACAGGCCTTAAGTAGTACTTAGTATAGCAACATCAATGTAGACTTTATAAAGGTAAAAATGTTGCTTTGCTGCTCTCCTGCAAAGAAGTGAAAAGTGACACTTTTTGCAGATGCTCACTGAGGTAAGGTGGCTATGCTTCAGCAGAACGCTTGCCTGCTGGTTCAGCCTTTGGAAGGAGCTTTTCCCACTGACAAGAGCGCTGTGATGTCATAGTTCTTAAACAAAGATACAAGGCTAACTCATTTTACCTATGTGACAGAACTATTCGGCAAAATAAAGTTTGATAATGATTCAGGGTGCAAATACCAATTGGTTTTTCAAGTACCTTGAGATAAAATTGAAACCCTGGAAAAAGTCTCATTTCAGCAGAAACTACTGACATGACTGAAGTGATGCAAGCATTTACTCAGGAGAAAAACATGGTTTTAAGATTTATCAAATGGCAGACTGAAGCACATCAGTCAGGGTTACTAGACAAATTCAAAAGTTATTCGTTCCTATTCTCTGAGGATTTAGAAGTTTATTTGTGGAATACAGACCCTTTCACTCAAAACACATTACAGAATACAACCCACTGTAAATGAATACTGGCATTTCACAGTGAAATGAAACTACATACTATTGAATGAAGTGCAAATGAAAACATACTTGAAGAACAGGGTTTTGATGAGCACTAGGCAACAAATTATTTAATATGTGGACTAAGTGAAATCGAGAATTGATTGGCTCCATAAAGTGAGGTAGGTTATGCAAGGAAGCCAAGCACAGTGTGAAGATGAAACTCAAATTAGACCCATCAGTATGAAACATTTCTACATTTGAATGTCATAGGTCAACACTTATTCATAAATCTTACTGTATATGGTAAGAAAAAAAGAAATATTGTCTAATAATGCTTGCATGTGGAGAAACCTTCACGCTGCATCCTTTAAGAAGTGTACATAAAACAATTCAGAATAAAATATTTTTTGAAATATACTTAAAATGGCTATGTAGACTATTAGATTTCGCTGAGATTTTCATACATTATAGTAACTGAATCTTAAGTCCAGGATTAAGAACAGTTTAAAGGACACTTTCAAATAATTACTGTTTTTTCAATCATTCAACCCCATATGTTCAAAAAGGCCAGCCTTTTATTTTAAAGTTGGATTTTTCCTAACATATATACAGGGTGACACTGAAAAATGGAAAATTTTGAAATGCGTAGAGTTGGCAGCACTGCAGAACAGGGACCTTGAGCTGTAAACAATCTCGCCATTTAGTAATCATAGATCAACAGCGTGCTTTCGCCATAAAAATGTTTTACAAAAACAATGATAGTTTGGAAGGTGCGCAGAGGGAGTTCCAATGTTTTTTTTTAACTTATTGCGTCATGGTCGGGTTCCCTCGAAACAAGCGATAAAAACTTGGATTAAAAAGACTCAGCCAAGGACACTGAATGAATTGAAACAAAGAATTCAAGACAAAATTCGTGGTATCCCAGCCGAGATGTTGCAGCGATCAATGGGGAACCTCAACAGCAGATTGGAAGAATGCATACATACAGGAGGATGCCATCTACAGGACGTAATATTCAGACATTGACAATTTGGACTGTCTCTTAAAATATATATAAATAAACTGCTCAAAAAAATTAAAGGAACACTTTGAAAACACATCAGATCTCAATGGGAAAAAGAAATCCTCCTGGATATCTATACTGATATAGACTGGGTAATGTGTTAGGAACGAAAGGATGCCACATCGTTTGATGGAAATGAAAATGATCAACCTACAGAGCCCTGAATTCAAAGACGCCCAAAAATCAGAGTGAAAAATTATGTGGCAGGCTAGTCCATTTTGCCAAAATTTAATTGCAGCAACTCAAAATTGTACGCAGCACTTTGTATGGCCCCTGTGTTCTTGTATACATGCCTGACAACATCTGTGCATGCTTCTAATGAGATGACAGATGGTGTTGTGGGGGATCTTCTCCCAGATCTGGACCAGGGCATCACTGAGCTCCTGGACAGTCTGAGGTGCAACCTGGTGGCATTGGATGGACCAAAACATAATGTCCCAGAGGTGTTCTATTGGATTTAGGTCAGGAAAGTGTGGTGGCCAGTCAATGGTATCAATTCCTTCATCCTCCAGGAACTGCCTGCATACTCTCACCACGAGGCCAGGAATTGTCATGCACCAGGAGCCACTGTACCAGCATAGGGTCTGACAATGGGTCCAAGGATTTCATCCTGATACCTAATGGCAGCCAAGGTGCCTTTGTCAAGCCTATAAGCGGTCTGTGTGACCCTCCATGGATATGCCTCCCCAGACAATCATTAACCCACCACCAAACTGCTCATGCTGAATGATGTTACAGGCAGCATAATGTTCTCCATGGCTTCTCCAGACCCTTTCACTTCTGTCACGTGCTCAGGGTGAACCTGCTCTCATCTGGAAAAAGCACAGGGCACCAGTGGTGCATCTGCCAATTCTGGTATTCTATGGAGAATGCCAATCGAGCTGCATGCTGCTGGGCAGTGAGCTCAGGGCCCATTAGAGGACATGGGGCCCTTGGGTCACCCTCATGAAGTCTTTCTGGTTGTTTGGTCAGACACATTCACACCAGTGGCCTGCTGGAGGTCATTTTGTAGGGCTCTGGCAGTGCTCATCCTGTTCCTCCTTGCCCAAAGGAGCAGATACTGGACCTGCTGATGGGTTATGGACCTTCTATGGCCCTCTCCAGCTCTCCTAGAGTAACTGCTTGTCTCCTAGAATCTCCTCCATGCCCTTGAGACTGTGCAGGGAGACACAGCAAACCTTCTGGCAATGACACGTATTGATGTGCCATCCTGGAGAAGTTGGACTACCTGTGCAACCTCTGTAGGGTCCAGGTATCGCCTCATGCTACCAGTAGTGACACTGACTGCAGCCAAATGCAAAACTAGTGAAGAAACAGTCAGAAAAGATGAGGAGGGAAAAATGTCAGTGGCCTCCACCTGTTAAACCATTCCTGTTTTGGGGTCATCTCATTGTTGCCCCTCTAGTGCATCTGTTGTTAATTTCATTAACACCACAGCAGCTGAAACTGATTAACAACCCCCTCTACTACTTAACTGACCAGATTAATATCCCATAAGTTTCATTGACTTCATGCTATACTCTTATTAAAAAGTGTTCCTTTAATTCTTTTGAGCAGTATATAGATATATAGATATATATAGATAGATATAGATAGATATATATGGCCAGTAGAGTGGAGGTAGATGGTTGGCCGAGGTCTGCAAAACTGACTGACTATGTCTGGCTTGTCTGATTCCTTCTCTATAATCTGGCAGTGGTTCTACTTTTCTTAGCCGATGGACAGATATTAATGTTTGTGTATTGTGTTCATCCCATTTTTATATACCCATTGCACACCCAACCTACATGGGAGGGGGTTTCTCTCTGAATTTTCATTCCCAAGATTTCTTCAATGCTTTGGTTTTCCTATAAAAGGTTATTGTTTCAAAGTTTTTTCGTGTCTTAGCTAGTCAGGGCTTGGGAATGTCAAAAAACAGGACTTGTTAAAGCTCACTGAGGCATTCCTTGTGTCATTTTGGGTTATACAAGAAATAAATTGTTGTTCACAAAGTATGAAGATTTCCACATAGTGAGCAGACTACTGTTTGAGGTAATGAAGCAGATTATTTGTGCTGCCTAACTTGGTATCAATATTTTTTGAACAAAGTTTATAAAATACTTCACTTTGTTCTACATCTGAATTCTTAAAGTCAAGGCATTCTCCATATCAATCATTCACAAGAAATGTAATGATATACTTCATCAGGTACAAGTACATAATAAACAATAGTTGTGTCAAATATTCAAAATATTAAAATGTTTGCTTCCATTTAAATATTTAAAAATTAAGAAATACTTGAAGAAAGGGAGCTAAATCTCTAGTAAAGGATCAAAAAATATTGTTAAATTGACAATCACTGACCTTGAAATTGTAGCCCTAAAACTAGGGTAGGCAATGTCAGACTTGGAGGGCTGCAGTGGCTGCAGGATTTTGTTCCAACCCAATCTCTTAATGAGAAGTCAATCTTTGCTAATGAAGCACTAACTGCTCCAGTGACATTTTTCTGTTTCATTTTAGTGGTCTTGCTTGTTAAGGATAAGGTGCATATCACACAAATGTAGCAAACTAACTATTCTGCTTCAGATATGGTTTTACTTCATTTAAGACTTTACATGCAGTGGTATATTCACAAGTGGTATTAGATGTTTACAATTTATATTTTTTCACATTGTTCACTTAAACATTTGTTTGTGTTTTTCATCAGTTGTACATTCATTCTTATTTTTAAATTTTATTAATATTAGTTTACCCCAAAAGCCATAGACAGACAAAATTCCAACACTAAATCTTGTTTTACCTAATTACAAAAAAAAAAAAGACATTTACAGAATGTACATTCATGTACATCTATGTAATGAATAGAATGTTTTTAATTTTGTGGCAGTTTTGTCCCTGTAAATGTACTGTAGTGGCATGTTTGTGCATCGCGTAAAGACGACATGCGAGAGGCTACTGTAAACAACCAATGGAGAAACTTTATGAAGGAGTGAAGATCAAAACAGCAGAGAACTAAGAACTGACAGAAAATAAATAAAATATTGGGCACTATGTACAGTCCTGGCCCTGGGAGTTCCTTTAACTGAGCAGTGCTAGCATTTAAACTGACCTAGGGATGACATCTTTCCTGGCTTGTCTTGGATCAAAGTACAGCAATTCCTTTTCTGCTTCTCTCTGCAGTTCTTGGTTTCTAGTGAAGAAACACCTATGCTCATAGCCACAGCACCTGGCACACAGACTCAAGCTTTATAACATGCTTGCTACACACAGCTTACTTGAGCTTCACCAAACTTTCCTCTACTTATTTTCACAGTTAATTCTCCACATCATATCATGCCACACATTTCCTGTTCTTACTCACTCATCCATCCACCCTAGTGCCCAGTCTGTTTGCCCTGCCCATCCTTTCTACTGGTGGCTTTAAATTAGCATAAGTCAGAAAACCCCCAAACAGCTGAGTGGCATTGTTCGTCTCTCAGTGGCAGTGCTGCGCTGTCAATGCAGATAACATGTTAGCACAGTCTACTCAGTACAGAATTATTATTGACAAATATCAACAAATAAACATACAGATTAGCTAATTTTCTTACTTTCTATAGCATTACCAATTTCAGTCACATCAGTCAAAGCATTGCTTAGATTTTGGGATATTTAGTTTTTCTAGTTTAAGGGTTGTTTTTACCAATAAATATTGATATATCAAAATGACCTCTCTTAGCCGATACCTACTGTCCAGCCAAATGGGAAATAGTGGTTTTGTTAATGAGAATGAGAGAGAGAGAGAGAGAGAGAGAGACCTTTACATTTTAAATACAGTGCCAACCATGTTTATGACAAATACACTTTTTCCTTGATTTATCCTTCTGCTCCACAGTTTAAAATTACAAATAAAACAATTCATATGTGATCCAAACACACATTGCAGACTTTAAGGGTATTTGCATACATTTTGGTCACAGAAAAGTTACAACCCAAGAACCGTAGAAGCTTAATAAGTAAAATGTGTTGAAAACAGCACTTGAATTGGGGATGTATGTGTATACCAAGGTTATTATAGTTTTGCCTTTTTATGTTAGTTTTTATTTCTATATTTTTTCTGACCTTACTTGGAAATTCAGTTTAGTTTTAGTTTTCCTTCATCATGTATTTTTAGTTTTAGTTTAGTTTTTATTTCACAAAGACATTTCTATTTTATTTTTATATATATTAGTTTCAGTTTTAGTTTTAGTAATTATGGCATAGAGCGCCTACGGAGTTAGATTTGTGTCACAATCAGACAAAACTGTACACTTAACAGATTGGGATATGAGTTTAATGTTAGTGGAAGCTTACTATACTGCCTGGTTTATTATCTGGTTTTATTTTTGTCTGATAAAAACAAGCATAATCAAAACTAGACACTGAATATGAACAATTTTAGACAGTTTTATAATTTTTAAAATATTTTCTCATGAAAATCACATGGGCTTAGGAAGAACAGGGCTCTTAGACTTGAATCAGTGTGCAGACCCCACCTAGCTGTATTGAGGGAAACAAAGAACAATAAGCATGTAGTTTCAAGGTTAAGTGTGGTGAGTCTTGAATAGCCCACCATAAGAACAGTAAACCCATAATGAGCAGGGCAAGAGCAGGTAATAAGAGTACGGACAGGCACAAAACAACAGAGACAGCGTCTGAGATTAGGAACAATATATACATTATCTAAACCTGTTTATCCAGAGGGTTTTCAGAAAACCTGGAGCCTACGCGCAGGTTTGGATGCAAGGCAGGAAAAATCCCTGGTATGCAATATATATGATAAGGCTGATGTTAAAACAAAAGAATATGATATTTCAACTATTTTGGGAGAGAGAGAAAAACATTGAAAAAAGGGAGACAAATATTTTAAAATATTCTGGTAATGGATTACTTTCACAATATTAGGGATTTTGAGTTGTGAATATGAACTAAAAAAGATAAATTAATAAATATGGAATAAATACAAAAACCCACTAGTAGTTTTTCATTACTTGTCAGACTCTCTACCTTTGTTTGTATCGCTTCGTTGTTAAACAATGTTTTTAAAGCAAAAGTGATTGGTCAGTAACAATATGCTGATCTTGTATGAAGACCTAGTCAGTCTCTCGATCGGCGCCGTTTTATTTTTAAAATCCGGAGTGGTCTCCCTCGATTTTCTTGTATACTCAGATATGGGGATGGATATTTGAGGAGTAAACTGCAAGACAATGATTATATTTTAATATTATGTACATTACCATCAACAACAAATCAAATTAATAATATATTGAACAATTATTAAAAAAGTAAAGTTGAATAAATCGGACTCTGCAGCTGTATAAATAAAAAAATTGAGTATGTGTTCAGATGAAGTACCACTTCTGGGTGATGGATTTGGCCCAAAAGTTAATACAGATCTACAATTGTGGTGTAACAACCACATGCTGAATTTCATCCATCTATCTACGTTTTTGAGATAACGTGTTTACACACGCACAGAGACGCGCACACACGCAATTCCAAAAAACAGTATCGTTGGACACTTGTTAGTCTATAACGTCAAGATTCATCAAAATATCAAGGTCGAATTTTTTCATGATTACTATACTTTCTGTATACTTCGTATATGAGAAAGTAAAAACGATTTCTCCTGTTCTAAGTGTCATGTGAATTGCTGTCAACAAATAGCAGACACCTGAGAAATAAACTGAAACGTTACTCACTTGTGATTTTTCTATGGTAAACGTTTTATTGACCAGCACATTCTGATTTCAGCCATTTGAATTACATCTTGATACACAAAAAGCACAAAGAAAGGCGGCATGCAAATCGCTTTCTATTTCACATGCTTTATGCACCCGGACTCAGCTTGCTCTGTCACCGCAAATGCTGTGTGAGTTGCCGCCCTCCTTCACCAGCTGCCGTTCACTGGATGAATATATGCGGGCGGCTCGTGGTGGATGACTTTCTGTTTTAGAGTTTAAACTTACAAGGGTTAAAGACTAACAGCAAGAATATTCATTCAAAAACGAAAACTACAAATATTTTAGTAAATTATTATTTTATTTCAGTTAGTTTTTCCAGCTACTTTAATAGTTTCGTTTAGTTTTAGTTTTTCATTTCGATTTTGTTAATTATTTTATTTCAGTTTACGAAAATGTTTTTTTAATAATAGTTTCAGTTTTGATTTTAGTTTTCGTTAACTATAATAACCTTGGTGTATACAGTACATGAATATAAAAAAGAGTAGATAGATAAATAGAATATTACTAACTGAATGACAATCTCATCATTCAGTACAAGTAACAATACAGTAATCCCTCCTCGATCGCGGGGGTTGCGTTCCAGACCCCCCCGCAATAGGTGAAAATCCGCGAAGTAGAAACCATATGTTTGAATGGTTATTTTTATATATTTTAAGCCCTTATAAACTCTCCCTGCACAGTTATACAGCATAATCCCTTTGTATTCTCTTAGATATTACGTAAGATTCATTGAAATTATGTATATAAGCACACTGTACTGTACTATATACAGTAAAACCTAAATATTATTTTAAACATATCGAGCGTCTCCGATATCACATATGTTACAGCCATTACGATAGACAGGCCACCAGCAATAAATACGTACAATGCAAGAAAAATTGCATACAGTAAATGTGTGTACAGTGACACTAAACGTACGTACATGTACTAAGTACTGTAAGTAGAAAATTAATTATGGTTACTCACCAACAATGATACAATGACTTGTCTGATAACGATGAGTTTAATTTTACTGCACAACAAAGGAGAGTGTTACAGCCCTTCTAAAGGAGCCACTTCAGGCAACTGTGTAGCACCACCGTTATTCTTCTTCAATCCAAATTCCTAAAGCAGATTCCATCCAGACTACTGCCTTATTACATCCACTTACAACTCGTTTTGCACCCTGGTTAAAAGGACACTGCGGCTGTAGATCTTATATTCCTTTCCTACTTTTTAAATAAAAAGAATCGTAGCCTCATTGATGCTGTAATGGCGTCCTACAGCAGTGTAGCTTTTTCCTTCCTTCAACAAATCCAAAACGTTTACCTTTTTGGCAATCGTTAACATCTTCCGCTGGCGCTTGGGCACAGAGCCTGAAGCAGCAGCAGGAGCAGATAGTTTTGGAGCCTTAATGAAGGGCTTGACTATGCACAAAGATAAACACAAAAGAGCACAAAAGTTAACTCTTTACACAGCGAAACACGTTGATACTGAATGAGCAAGACGAGACCTCCTGGTTAACACTGCATTCAGCACACAGGAACTTAACTGCGTGCTCTGATTGGTTAGCTTCTCAGCCATCCGCCAATAGCGTCCCTTGTATGAAATCAACTGTGCAAACCAACTAAGGAAGCATGAACAGGAAGTAAAAAGACCCATTGTCCGCAGAACCCGCGAAGCAGCGAAAAATCCACATTATATATTTAGTTATGCTTACATATAAAATCCGGAATAGAGTGAAGCCGCGAAAGTCGAAGTGCGATATAGCGAGGGATTACTGTATATTTTACATTACATATACTGTACATGAGAATATTGTATATAAATACATTAAATATATACATTTATCTTTGCTTGAAATGTGAAGCCATTTGCATGAATACTGGAGCAAATAAAATAAACAAGTCATGTGTCTACAATTAGTGCAACTTTTTTTTGGTCTTACAGGAAGATAAATGAAAATATGGAGTGAGATACAAGAACAGGTGAGCCTAAAATATTCTTTGAAAGACTTTTGAGATTTAAAATCTATTTGTGTTGATTTCTCTTTATACAATGATTGAGGATTCCCCCCACCCCATTTATGCTTTAGTCAAGTTTCAAAGGAAGCCATTACATTGCTAATAAAATATTCTTTTTAGCTGCCTTTGCTTCATGTTACTCAATTCCCTACAGGCTCAACTCACCCCTTCAACAGAAGGCTATTTATTAGCTTTACTCACTTCAACACAATCCTCCCTACAGAATATGGGTACTCAAGACATCTTGTGTTAAGGTGGTGAACTCAGCAGTAGGATTACTTGCTAGCTAGCTTTGGCATGCCACAGCATATATACTTCTTATTAAGCACAAAACTCACGTTTCCAGGTGAAGAGTTTCATGTGTTAGATAGTCTGGAAAGTGTGTCCACTGTGTGCAATGGTAGCTCATTTCACAAAAGACAGGTAATGGAGATACGAGTAACAAAGGAAAGAACCATTCAGAAAATATCATTAATATTTATTATTTATTTTTTCTCATAAACTAGGTAAGTACAATAAAAACCTGTTTTACCCAACAGATGACAATTTCAATTCAGCTTTAGTGTATCTTCTTTCAGTAATGGATACTACCAGCTTTGTAACAATGACTATGTTAAACTTCCAATCTTAGCAATTTGCCCCCAAACAACCTTCCACCACTGTCCACACATAATGCAAGGTTCTCTCACTGTCATCAAAAAGCACTTCTATTTATTTTACTTCCATCATCTCAAGCTTAACACTCATTACAATGCAGCTATTCACCAAAAAATTTCAACTAGGGCTGTCATAATGAACATCACTATTTGAATTCAATTCCAATTTATATGAAAGAATTATCGTTCAAAAGCAAATGACAACATTGGACTGTTTTTTTTTTTTTACCTCACACTGATTTTAGCATTGTGCTGCTCCACACACACCTTATGCTGCACTACTTCTGTATCTGCATGCATTTTGCGTATCACTTCCACAATCACCTTTTTAATAATTTGTTAGTTTGTACCAATTTTTTATGAAATGAACTGATATTTCTAACTCAGTGCTCTGCTCTGTAGTAACGACAAATTTTAAACACTTCTTCGGCATACTAAAAGTATTGTTTTGCTCCTGATCTGGGCCCTTTTCATCCTAGCCAGCGAAATCTAGCTTCATTTCTCATTAAACATAGTGGGAAATAACCGTTTTTGTTTTTGCAGTTCAAACTCCTTACTGCTGACTAAGAACTGTAAAACATGAGTGAAATAGAGATCCCCTATATTTTCCTTAGGTCTCTTTTTACAGATCAATGTAGACTGCAAAAATCTTACTGGCTTTAAAAAAAATAGTAACAGATCCTTAGATGGAATTGTTACAGCACATTTATTGGTTTAAAAAAAAAAAAAAACACGAGTAGACTTCAAAGGAGCATAACAGTGTACCAGAACCCGGATCCGTCTCAGTGAATTAAACCAAATTCATGAGCCAGACTCTCTTGCTTATTTGGTAAAGATATCAGGAAAGACTTGGACTTAATGACAATTTAATATCTCTGCCTGTGGTTAAAGTCTCCATTACTTGACACTAGCTGGGTATATTTTACCTTTCCAGGAAAATGTAAATCTCAGACTACAGGATAATGTGATCAAGTATTGACTTTGGTTAGGGGATGGGGGCTAAATGTAAAGAATTTCCCTTTTATTCCTTCCCAGGGGACTTAATTATAATCCTTGGACCTTCAGCAGGCCTGAAACCAAGGGCAGCTGTTTGTAATCGAATATAATATTAAAGTGGAACATCAATCTCCTGGTGGATGTTAAATTTGCTGAAATCAATTTTTAGACCTCAAAATGTTTCCCCATGCTCGCTTGTGTGTCCAGAGTCTCTTAGCTTTACTAAGCATGATTTTCTAGGTGAATGTAGCTAAGCCATTCCCTTCTGAGCTGCTCATGCTTTAAAATTACTCTAAATAAAATGTACAAATTCTTCATTACGTTCAGTCATTACAAAAAGGGCCATTTTAGTTTACAGATTAACCCTCATCATTGTCATTTATTCTAAAATGTAACTCATTTTTAGCTCAACTGGCTATTTTAACTTTATAATGTTTTAAACAGGGGTAGCACATATGCTCTTATATTGAGAATGAGGTGCAAGACAGTCACCCTTACCATAACCTTCTCCTTTAAAACGTATATGATTAATTTAATTTTTCTAATTAAAACATTCATGCCTAAGGTCTGATGATATTTTAAAATGTGTTATGATGTCATGCTTTTAACTAAAATGTATGTTTACACTTATTTTCAGAAACATGGCTACTTGACAAGCGTGCAAGTTATTGCCTCTATCAGAAGCATAACCTACTAGATGCGTTGTTTCATATAATGATTTATTTTTAAATACCATCAGTGGGACTTTGTTTTTCTGAGTGTACTATGGTTAAAGCTCGATCTGCAGCAGTCTTGTTTAGATTTTGCATTTTTCATAACAGGAAAAAGGAGAAAATGAAGTTCTACAGAAATCCAAAAAATATTCTAGCTTAAACAGTATAATTCAAGTTCTTTATCTGTAATTGGGCATACATTTTGACACCAATTTTAATTTAAATTCTGGACTAATTTTGTGACTGCAAGGAATGAGTTATAAGGCGAGATAGAAAGTGTCGAATCCTTTCACCTTAGGCAAACAAGATTGATTTTATGTTTAATGCATGTGTACTCATGTGATGAAGCTCAAAGTCATGATGAAGTCATGTTGAATAGAGTTTTTTTTGGCCCTATCAGTATTGATCAAATCAAGTTTCTGTGGATGCTTGATGGGGAATTGAATTAATCTGGGAGATTTTTGAGAGAGGCTGATTTTTCTAAGATGTGGACAGGCATCAGTTGTATTTGGAAATAAGTGAACACAACAACTAATTTTCAACTTTCAAATGTAAACTTAAATGTAAAATGGCTTTTTCTTTACGATGACAGTGGTTTTGTTTGGTTTTAATTTTTATATTTTCTGATGTTTTAAAGTTTCGTTTATAATGGCCTTTTTTTATTGTTTGTTCAGTGTCCTTGAGTGCTTAGAAAGGTGCCTTGTATAAATAAAATGTATTATTAAATAGCACAAAATGTTAAAATAGTTATAATGCTTTCCCAGATTTGTTAAAGGTGGGTGTGTGAAAGTGAACAGAAGCTGCATTTAACAAAATTTAATCATACAGACAGTTACAAAAGTGAAACGACTTTTTAAAAAGTTTGCTGTCAGGCCCTAGTACTCCATACCTCATTTTTCAGGCAGCAGAAAACAGTTCTTGTTGAAGCTGTTTGATCTCTTCTATATTCCCTAGTGAGTCTTCAAAGTCAGACTGGTTCTTGTCTTTTGATACTGGGATTACAGAATGACCCTTTTCTGTCTAAATAGGAAACTGCTTAGGAAATGGTTTGACAGAGATATTTTAGGGGACATTTTTCTTTGAATCTTATCATAATTATCCTTTCTATGCAGATGCACAGTAATTTTCAAGTAAATGGCACTGCAATCTTCTAGTAAACAATTTAATTTCCTCTGCAATTTGGCATAATTTAAACTTATTTTTTTGTATACTTCCACCAGATGCACGGGATTATTGCTATGCCACTTAATGTGTGATGCGTGTAAAAGCTACGTGCCAAAACTGTGAGACACCCAAAGTGGAAATCCTAAATCTTCCTTAATTGAAAGCTATTTCTTCAGTAGATATTTGGGACATATATGGAAACTTAAGAGTAAACTTCATATTATTTGAAATATATTAAAGGAAGGGAAAATAGTGATACGCAGAATAAATTACATAAAGGTACATTTTAAACAGTCACCTTGATATCTTCAAATCTCAAATTATCAAGTTTAGAAACATTATTTGAAAAAAGAAATTGACATGCTGCGTTTTCGGCCTTAATTTCTTTACCTCAAATGATTTGGACGCTTATGTTGTTCTGTACTTTTATGTCTGCAGAAGATTGAAAATAATTTATTAATATAAATTATTTTATTAATATAGCATGTTTTCATACAAATGATGTAGCTCAAAGTGCTTTATAAGATGAAGAAAGAAAAGTTTTTAAAAAATAAAAATATAAAAATAAGATTAGGCAATACTAAGTAACAAAAAAATAATAATGTAAGGTCCGATGGCCAGGAGAACAGAAAAAAACAAAAAACACCAGAGGGCTGGAGAAAAAATAAAATCTGCAGGGGTTCCAAGGTCATGAGACAGTTCTGCCCCCACTGGGCATTTTCCCTAACATAAATGATCTAAATCAGTCCTCATGGTTTTCAGGCTTCTTGAGGAAGAATTAAGATAAGGATGGTCATGTGGACATCTGGCCTTCAATCCATTAATGTAGGGACTGCAAGGTGTCTTGATCGGGAGGCAGTGGTGCGGATATAACAGAATTACATCATGTAAGATATTATTGAATTTAGTGAGGAAAAGCACAAGAGAACCTGTCAAAGAATTAGTCTTCACCAGCTTTTCCACAGGATATTTACATGCATCCAGCAGCCATACCACATTCACCTCAGAGCAGGTCATCCACCTGAAGCTAAGCATATTTGGGTCTGGCCAGTACTTGGATGAGAGACCAACTAGGAAAAGCTTGGATTGCTGCTGAAAGAGGTGTTGGTGAGGCCAGCATAGGGCACTTACCTTGTGGTGTAAATGTAGATTCCACTATGCTCTAAAGATGTCAGCACCCTTCGGATGAGTTGATTAACCAAGGTCCTGACTCTTTGTGGTCATAAAAGATCCTTCGGCATAAATGGCAATGTGTATCCTAATGTCCACCCTAAATTGCCCTCCATGGCCTAGTCATTCTATCCTCCTTAATCATCCCTTGTCTCTAATTGGCTCTCTCTCTTAACCACCTAATAGCTCATATGTGGTTAGTGTACTGGCGCAAAAATGGCTACCATTTCATCATCCAGGTGGATGCGACACATTAGTGCTGGTTGCAGTGGCTCCCCACTCACTATGAAAAATTGCTTTGAGTTGAGAGAAAAGCGTTGAATATAAATGTAAGAATTATTAAACAAATTATTATACTCATACTAAGTGTTTCTTAACAAGGTTAAGGTTTTTAATTTGTATTTTTATTTAATAATTGTATTTAACAATTAAATTAAATAATATACTGTTGACTGTGATTATTTTATAAAGAAACATTCAAAAGAACCTATACTTACTTTTGTTACTACAATACAGAGTTTGTGGGGTGTGGAGACTGTGACAGCATCACCATTACAAGGTAAGAAGAATCAGCCCTGAATGGGGTGCCAGACCCACTTACAAAAACACACACACACACACACACACACACACACACACACACTCAAGCTCACTCAAAGTGGGCCAGTTCAGCCTAAGCTTTATGTCTTTATATTGTGGAAGACCTGTCCCACAGAAAATGCACATTTACGCTGTCCATTACAAAAAGTAAATGTGTAATAAATTTCAGAAGTCAGCATCCTAAAAGCATTCTGCTCAATTAAACAAATTAGTTGCCAAGTGTGCTTACCAATAATTCAAAAACCATTCTCTTAAATGCAAAAAATAAAATCCAAGCTCATATTAGAGAGTTTCTTTGCACTCCTGGTAATTTGCTACCAGTAAAATATTTGTTTAAAATGCTGTATGGAATTGCAAACACTAGAATCCCTGGAGTCATATCTGAAAGCATTTAAAGTAATTAACCTCCCCGATGTATTAAAAATAAGAGCTGCATACAAAGTATGTCTATCAACACCTGACATGTCTTCCATTTACTTCAGCATTGCTCTTTGATACACTTAGCAGCACACCTGCATTTAAACCAATACTGTATAACGACCTGTACGCCAGCCTTCTGGAAAATATCAGCTTTTCTTTGGAAGTCAAACTGAAACGCACTTCAGTACAAGAACCGCACAAGGCCCTGTCAACAACCAGATTTCTGTGCTGGATTTCACTGTAAAGGCAAGCAGCCATTCTTGCAAATACAGTAGATACTTAGATTTTGCTGGCAATCCAATTAGAGTTCAAGGATAGATTATCATAATTTCAATATTTTTCTATAAGTTTACATGCAGTATAAAAATCATGTGAGGAAGTGGATATCAAAATTGTACTGTGTAAAATGTTTCAACACATATTGCGCACACACACAGTATATACAAGGTCTGACACAAACAAAAAAAAAAATTAAGACTGTGCCTATAACTCTTCTTATTTAACAAATTAAGAAACTATGGTCACTTTCAAAACAGTTCCCTTCTAAGCTGACTCACAGTTGCATATGATGCTGCCAACATTCAGAGCAATGCAGCAGATCATTTTCTGAAAGGCTATTTGAGGATCTCAGACTTTTTGCTTTCACATCTTCTACTGAGCAAAAAAATGGGTATATATTTGTGTGGGTAGGCATCCAACCCCTAACCCTCCCAAACTCATAAAAAAAAGGAAGATCTTAACAGATCAAATGACGCCTTTTACCTCGGACGTTCAGGGAAGTTGCCAAATTAATCCGAGTTAAGCATTTAAAAACAGCAGTGTACCATTCTCAAATTGTCGGTCTCGTGGAGCAGTTCAACCAGACCCACAAACAAATGCTACATAAGGTAGTAAACATAGATGGAAGGAACTGAGATCAGTTACTTCCCTTAGTCCTTTTCGCTTATCAGGAGGTTCCTTACAATCCTCTACAGGGTTTTCCAATTTTGAATTATTATATGGACAACACCACCAGGGACTATTGGATATCTTAGAAGAAGGTTGGGAAGAAGAGGCCCTTCCAAGTCCACTAATATTATGGAATATATTGCCCAATTACATAATAGATAAATTTGGCCTATACTAAAATGAAAATATGGAGAAAGCACAAGGAGTGCAGGCCCGGTGTTATAACCGAGGAACATCATTTCCTTTGCTTGTGCTACAGTATATGGGGGATTCCCCCCCAAACCTTTGATGGTGTCTTTGTTTTTATTTTACAATATTATACATATTGTTCATTTTCTTAAGTTTGAATTATTTTGTATTTTTCCTAACTTTTGAGCTGCCAACTGCTCAGATCCCTTAAGGCTTTTTGTGACTGGCTGGGTCAAATCTTACACATGCAGAATGTAGGTGGTGCAAGCACATGATGAGTCAGGTTTTGGGACTCATGATGCTCTTCATGGGAATGCAAGCTCTCTTCATTCTTTATTAAAGTTCAATGTTTGAAACATTAAAAGGACTCAAAAGTTATTTAGACAGTACTTTCTCAATGCCCTATAGTGTCTCTTTTTATATTATCAGAGAGCAGTGAATAAGAGTGTTAATAAAGTTGGGCTATTAATGTAATGTAAACCCCACTATAGCCCATTTTCAGCTTGGCGATGTGTAGCGAGACTGGCTGACAATGATAAAGAATGCTTAGAAAGTGAGAAGGCTATGCTTGTACAATAAAGAGAAAGAAAGAGCCAAACTATAATAAGTCTGATAAATAAATAACAAGACGCAAACAAACAAGTTCCACACACATCTGAAGATCGATACTTCACCCAAGCCTCCCCTCCAGTGTGAGGACGTGTGAATTCCTAACTAGAGTGAATGCAAGCTCCTGGCAGATGAATTATTTATTGTAGCCTTTTGCTTCATGTCAGCAGCTCTGCTGGATGAAATGATATTTATGGAGCCCCATGGGAAGAGGGCAGAGGCTGGTGAAGGTAACAATAGGCAATGCTTTTGCATGAGGAGAGCCACTGTGAAATCCTGCTTGGACCAAATAACTAAACAAGGGACGCTATAGTGGAAATGTGGAATAGGCAGAAAGGACAGACTCTGGAGGAAACAGTGAAAACATATAGAACACACTACTGTAAAGGGCATTTGTAGAGAAAATTAAATTTGCAGTCTGCATCTGCCATATTAAGCAGCTCAATTATATTTTATGCCAAATTCGAAGAAACAAAGGAGGTTTCAAACTAGCACACTCAAAGGACATACTCTTTTTTTTTTTTAAACTGCCATCAAAGTGGATTTATATTAAGCATGTTCCAAGTGTAACCAAAAGACATCCAAGAGATTTTAGTACAGGAAGTATAAACCAAACTCTCAAAATACTGGGATATCAAAACAAAGAAAATTTAAGAAAGCTTTAACCATCATATACAGTAGTTCCATCTCACTGACAGACGATACAGTATTTGTTTTTGTACTGCTCATCTTCTCAAAATGCTGTTGGTAATGGTAATCAGCTTATTGTTTGATATTCCACTGGTGATTTATAACTCAGAATTATCTCTTTTATCTCATCAGTGTAATTCCTATGTGAAATGACAAAGATGTAGCAAAAAAATCTTGATATAGGTGACATAAGCTAAAAGGAGGTGTACTACCAGCATACATCTTTGAATGTTGTATAAAAACCTTCTCACTGTTCATATCTTCCAATGCTTTAAGCCCTAAAAGTGGAGTTGTCTTGTGTGTTTTCATCCTCTATTCTGCTTTGCTGAGGCAGCTTCACTGCGAGAATCTGACAACCCATGAAGAGTCCGTGTGTGTGTGTGTGTATATATTATATATATATATATATATATATATATATATATATATATATATATATATATATATATATATAAGCTTATAGATACATATATATTTTTATATATATACACACATATAGATATATAGATAGAGAGAGAGAGAGAGAGTTCCTCTCCTGTATAGTACATTTCACATGCTGTTATTTGTCTTAAATACATTATTACTATTTCCTCTCTACAAAAAAGTAAAATAAAAAGGTTCCCATTAATTATTTTAGAACATTTCATTTCTAATCTTGAATTATGAGAATGAGATCACAAAAAAAAAAAAAAAAAATGTTTTGAGATCCAAAATTGAGGCATACAGTGACCACTCTGAATCACCAGAAAAGTACAATGATACTACTACATTTTTTCATAAATATGTTTCTAAACCATTGTCATTTTCTATTCTGAGATACGGCGTGTTCCTCAGATCAAGCAAACAATGACTATTGACCTAGACGTTTCTCACAGTGTAGTTTGGATTCTCATCAGAAAGGAAAAGAGGGGACAAAAACCACAGCTGTAAGAATTACAGTAACACATGAGCACATTAACTGGAAACCTACAGCAACATCCTTAAGACGTTGTGTTTCAAGGATACACAAAGGCCAATGCTCTTGAAGCTTTTCCATCTCTTTTGCTTAGATTAGGTATGACAGGTCGATTCTCCTGACTCGGTCTTTCTTTAAAGCATCCAATTCCTCTCAGGGACACTTAAACAAAACACCCTGATCCATTCATGTCATAAAGCATTTTTCATCTGGAGCTTTAAATTACAATTTTAACTTCTTAATTAGAACTTTCTGCATCTTCTAATTCTTCAGACAAGTCACAGTTAAGCTGCTTTATTAAAATGCTAAATTTTTTTATCTTTTGGCAAACACATTAACGTAATCGATCTGGATGAAATGTTACCATTTAGTCCATTTAATAGATGTAAACCAACAGCAGATAAGTGAATCTTGATGGTCAAGCTGGATGGGAACAGGGATTTTACAATGAATTTCAGTATCTAATCTTCGACTACTGAATCACAAAGTGGAACACTGATTCCTTTTTCTAGGGTAAAAAGAAATGACCATCGAAAAACAGACTGATGGTAGTTTATACACACTGTACTGTAGTGCAAAAATATGATCAGCTCCAAAATCCTCTTCTTTCAAATAATCTTAATATGGGAAAACAAGTTATGTTCTGTGTTGCTGGGCTGAACAAACCGAGAATAAATCTGACATGCTTTGATACACAGTTGCAAAACAAAAACTTTCCAGGAAGCACTGGGTAGAAAGCAGAAAACAACTATTAAAGCAGTTCTAGTAGATAAACTATTCAGTCCATCAAGTTCATTTGTTTAGCTAACAGCTAAGCTGTCCCACTATCCTAAACCAGATACTTTTCAAGGCTGTCAAGGTTTCTGTTTTAAATGCACATCCTGGTAGTTTGTTCCAGATTTCCACAACTTTTTCAATAAAGAAATACTTTCTGGCTTCAGTCCTAAATGCACTTACCCTTAATTTACACTCGTGTCCACTGAGTACAATTCACCAATTAGTCTGAACAATTCAAACGGGTCTATTTTATTGATGATTTCACTTTTGCATAGTGCTTAGAAGATACAGTACACGCATACATAAACTTAACACATGCTTTTGTTACATGAATATAGTGTGGTCAATTAACCTTAAAAATAAGTTTTTGAGATAATAAAACTGGAGAACGGTAAGAAAATCCCAGACATACACAGGTATAATTTACAAACTCTACAGACAGTGCCCAGGCTGGAATTCAAAATGCTAGAGAAGAATTCAGCCAGGAAAACTCAAAATATTTATTAGGTAATATAAAACAACTGCAAACAGCACCAACTAGGCGATAAATGATTGAGGAACTTCTATCACTGGCAGACACAGGGACAACGCCTGTGGGTTCCACTGCTTCATGTCTTTGGAAGATGACGAAAGACACCAAGTAGAACTTGACAAGCATGGAACACAACACAAAGAAATAAACAAGCAGGAAGATAAAGACAACTGAAAAAAAGAAAAGGGATGGTACACACAAGAATGACATATTTTGAAACAGCAGAAACTAAAAAGAGGCTTGAGCCAGAACCACTGTGGGAGGCTTTTGAACAGCGGGTGCACAACCAAACAAAACCAACAGACAGCATACCAAGAAGGCAGAACACTCTGCTGAGAGCTGCAACTAGCAAACAGATTTGCATTTTAATCCATGATCCTTGGTACAAATAATGGAGCTATTTACATGGAATTTGAAATAAGAGCACGTTACCAAGTACTGTATCACAAATTAGACATATAAATTCATGTTACAAAAATGTATATAATCCTGTCTAACATGTTTCTATTTTTAAAGAAACAGAGCAATAAAACCATAAAAGAAGACTGTAAGAGGAAAAGAAATAGCCTAAAGCAACATGTCTGTGCAGAACAAAATCTTCGCAAGTTTGTGCACTTGGTCACTGTCAAAAAACCACAACAATACAGATTATGTTGGTTAAGGATAGTGAAGTAAATAGAAAACAAAGAAGCCCAATTACTTGTAGCCTGAACATAAACATGTAATTGAATGATGTTTCACCCTCAACGAAAGACCATCTATGCTGCTGCTATCCCCTTACCCCTTGCCAGAAGAGTATTAATTTCTCTAGAATGCAATTCTGACCCTTACTGATGAAAAATATTTACTCCATAACTGACCATATAAATACCAGTGCAAAATGGTACTCGTTAATTTGTCACAACTGAATAATTAACACTGTACATGTAGGAAAATTCTCAAGTGACTGCTTATAGGAACACCTTGAGAAAATTTTACAAACCACATGGAAGCGACAGTTCCAAAGAAAAACAAAAAAATATTTACTCAACTTCATTCTCAAGCCTTCTTAATGATGTTATAAGTCATGGAGCGCTAGGATAAGCAGCATTAATTGCAAAAAATGAGGCATCAAACCATGAAAAGGACCTACTTATGTATACAAGGTTCTATTTCGGAATCACCAAGTAAACAACACACATCTTAAGAATATAGGAAGAAGGCCAGAGTATCTTCCAAAATACCCACATGATAACTTTCATAAACCCACGCAAGTAAAATTAAGGGAGTAAAAAGTACTTCTGCACCAGTGGCTCTCTGAATATATAATAAATTACTGTTATGAAAGAATTGTATGAAGCATCTTTGATAGCGATGTGGAAAATGCCTAATTTATTAAATACCAATCCTGACCAAGACAAGAGTTTTGGCGTTAGTTCAATAGCAGGCTGCCTGAACTCATGTGTGCCAATGTTCCATTTTGTCAAAAGCTCCACTTTCTCAGTTTAGATTCTGCATCCTGTTTCGAATTAAAAATGAAACTTAAAGTCCATTTGAATGGTCTAACTGCAAATACAGGAATAAATTAATAAATACTATAATTTGTTCCAAGATATGATGAATAGAAACTGAAGGTCAGACACTTGCATCTAAAAACACTAACATATTGCACAACCATATGGATGGTATTAGAAACAGTTGGTGTTTTAAGTAGCTGTACAGTTCATTTAGATATCATAAACAAAAAAACATGAAGAAAGAAGGTGAGATTTCAGACATGCAGAACTGAGAAAAATACCAGCTAATGCAATTGGACTATAGGAGGCCGACTTTAACCATATGCATGTTGTTATAATGGAATAAAGCTGGTCTTGATACTGATGGTAGTCAAACAATAGCATTAAGAGAGCTCTTAAGCATATTTCACATCATATTTATTCACTCTGTATCAATGAAGTAAGCATAGCTCCTGGCATCTTCCAGGACTCGAACGAGATTGCCATGGAAACATAGCCCAATGAAAGAAAGATCAGCCAGGTTGTGCATCCATTAAAAGGCAATTTCAGGTAATTAATAACTATCACACGACAAACTAATTAGGGTCGGAGACCAGCAAAACGATCCTGCCTTGACTATCGAACCTATCAATAAAAGCACAATTTTAACCGTCAACATGATAAATAATTTAAGACAAGACTCACTAAGTGGCAAGTGAAACGCAAATTATGTTTAATGTCATATATTTACAATGGGTTGCATGTGAATAAAAAATTTCCAATTTTTTTTTCATACAGGAAGTCAAACTAATACCTTGTAATAAAACACTCAATTTCATGTTACAGTATGCTACTGAAAAAATCATCAGAAAATACACTTTAAGTCCATCGGTTACTCGGTTAAACACTTTTGTACACAGCACATGAAGTTTTTAAATTTATGTCAAAATGATGTTTTGTGTTTAAATATGCTTATTCATTTTTACACTATAAAAATGTGCAGCAAATTGGGCTAGTGAGTCCAAGTGTGTTTCATAACAATAAATTGAAATTAAAAAGTGCATATGAAAAAAACAAACCACAAAATATGTACAAAGGTAAACAGACTATTTTTTTTTTTTTAAATTTGGCTCTACAGACCCAATAACAGTAATAACACTAATGGTCTAGGATTTTAACATAATCTTCCTCTCAGCCTTTGCGAGGAAAAATCTATTTCAAACTCCTGTTAAAAACACATCTTTTCAATGCGTTTTATTCATTTTCTTGTATGTAATTTCTACTGTCTTGTTAATGTGTTTATTGAATTGTAAAGTGTCCGAGTGTATGAAAGGCGCTACATAAATAAAATGCATTATTATAAATACGTCAAAATGTCTGTCACAGTGCCTACCAATGGCAATGCTAATGCCTCCCAACATTTCTGAGATCCCATTTGAAGGTGGAAGGGCTATCTAGATGTCAAGCACCACTAAAGTACTTAGATGGTATTAGTAAGTTTTTAATATAATATTTATGTGGCTAACTGCCATTATTCTAAATTCTGAAAGGGAAAATTACCTGCATCTTGTCTTCCTAATTCAACTAGAAGGTAATCCAACTTCCCCGCAGGTTTCAATAAGACTTTGCTGTCCTTCTTGGTTTCACTGCATTACTGCTGTTCTCTTACTGTTCGAAAAAAGCAAGCTCAAATACTTGTCTCTGTCTATGTAGGTTTTCCTTTGGATGTCCAGATTTCATCCCACATGCAAAAGCACCTTAGGCTGATGGACTGGTTTCCTTCCAAGAGTTGGTTCCTACCTCAGACAATGCTGGCAGGTAATTCCTCAATAATCTTTTCTAATACAAGGAAAGAATTAAAGATTTAATTTTGGTGCATTATTAGAGCACCAAAATAAGCAACTAAACAGAATAAACAAAAACCAGAATAAGCATTGCCACTAATTCGAGCAACGCTGATGTGTTAATTAATGAATATTGGGAAGTTTGCAAATGGAAGAACGTTTGGTTAGGTTTGCTGGAGTCACTTGATACAGATGTGCCAGGGTCCCTGCTTCAAGGGCAGCTTTGCTTTAAACTGTGTTTTTGTTGGCTCCCCCTGCTGCATTACATGTGGTGTTACTTCTTTTCGCTCATGTATTAAAGAAAAAAAATCTTTAGCTTACTTTACTGTTTTATAGATGGTTAGAAGGGCCTCTTAAATTCCCTTCTAAATTCTACTCATAATACAAGTATTGTTTTGTTACAGTAATTCCAGAGGAAATTAATTTAAAATCCCTGAAGAGAGAAGAGCACTTAAGCATCTTGTGTGTAATTCACTATGACATTACATGCTCATGTCTAACCAAAGGGCTTTAAGCTCATATTGGAACCAGACCTTTTCAATGTGCTCACTGATACTGGTAACATGCTATTTTTATTAAGTATTAAAGGGTGCAACTGCACTGGTAAGACATGCATTACAGAAGTACAATTTCACTAACTCTGGACATTACCATTTAAGACAGTCCATGTAGCCAGTGGCTACAATAAAAATAAAAAAAAAAATAAAAAGGGAAAATAACTACTCACCTTTTAAACTGCATTTACTCTAAGCAGCTCAAGCAGATAACAGGTGGGCATCAGAATACTAGCAATCTCACTGGAGACCCTTAAATGTGTTGGTCATAGTCAAGACAAACTTGATTTGACATATTTATTGCTAAACTAGAAGACTCATCTGAACTGCAATGTTATCTGATTGGATATCTGTGCAGGAGAAGCCACCATAGTTGAAAACAAAAAGAACGGCTACATAGAAATTAAAACTAAGTGATTTCTTCAAAACAAAACAGACTTGAGAAATGAACAAATTAGTATTTTTACAGCAGAGGTTAGGCTCACTGGGGTATAGCCACCTTAACCCCAGTAACTAGAAGGGCTGGCATAAGTGAAAACGAGTCACATTTTAAAGTCAATCGAATGTTAGTGAAGAGGCCTCTGCTTATATTTTAGTCAACTGAAATTACTTCATTTGATTAACTGAAACGTGCTTATATTTTAACAATAAATGCACTTGGGCCAGCTCACAATTATATCAGTATGAAGTACTGCCTAATCAAACATTATGAGACAAACATTCATACAAATGTTTTCAATTTGTGCCTCAGTTATGCATGACTGTATGGAACACAGAAAGCCTGAGTAGGCATGTTTATATAAGTGTTGAATCCAAATCAAATGCTATAGCATTTCACAATATAATTTATTCCACATTTAGGGAGGTAGTGTGGCATTCACACAGTTGTCTCTGCTGACTGAAACATTGAGGCTGGTTTGACAAAGGGTGATAAAGACTACAACAAACATTAAATTCATCACCATAAAATTATGGTGATGAATTTCTGTGTGCTGCAGACTACAGTATATAGGTTTGCTTTGCTAAATAAAATGTGTGTGTTTCATCCAAGATTAGTAGACATATTGGAGCAATATAAGGAGCATCATAAACTATAACTTCTGGGTGTTGAGAATTGGATCTAAGGTCTGGATTCTCCTTCTGTTGGTCCACTGCCCTTTATAGCATTTACTAGAGTAGGTGTGCTAAACTGGTGTATAAATGTGTAATTGTGAGGCTTGGACACAAGGCCTGAGTCAACAATGAAATCAGAGACATGTCACTCAAGTAGAGTAGAAGGGGTTACCAACTCCAGACAACCATTACTGGTTCCCAATTCAGGCTCAGCATCATGGAGATATTAGGCAGCACTACTGACCACACTTTGTCACATTCTCAAAAAAAAAAAAAAAAATTAAGTGACACGATTTTATACAAAAATGCATCAAACGGTAAAAGATCAATTTTGTTGGTCATAGTGGGACTCCCATAAAGGAGTTAATTCAACTAAAATGCATAGGTTCATTAAAGTGAAATTTCTAACCAGCTTAACTATGGAAAGAAAATGACACATTATATAAAACTTGATTAAAGTACGCAGGATAATGTTTATTTTCAAATTTTATGAGTTTTTTTGCTTTTAATCATTTAAGGAAGTCATTAGTTGGTTATCCACCAAAGGGCATGTGCAAGTTAAAACGACTAACAAACAAAGAATCATGGCTGAAGCATCTTAAATTTTGGTAAGCACAAGGTGTATTCTGAACCATGCCTGTCTCTAGATTAAGATGACTACACAAGAGGGAGGAAGCTCTTCATATCTATTATCACAAAAAACAGGTTCTGACACGATTACACGATCAAAACCTGTCACCCATTCCAGTCCTGCTCACTAGTGCAGAGTTGAAATTGATGACTAATCTGGTCACAACTCTGAACAAAGTTTTATTCAAGCATGTAGAAAGATGGAAAAATGTATACTTTCATGCATGTCTTTAGCATTTGCTTTATAACTGATGCAGTGATTAAGATTAAACCAAGTGGCCTTTTCAAACTTCTCAAACACAATCTACAAGATCATCCTCGCATTGCCATCTATCTGCTTTGTCTGCAGTCTCAAACCACTGCACTCTCATTAAAAGTGTGAAAAAAAAAGGATAAATATCTGAGTGCGAGACAGTAAGCCAGCAATACTTGGGACTGAAACAGAATATGACAACCTGCAAAATTTAATTACTTGTTGGAAATTTAATGGAACATAAAGAACGGATTCTTCATCTAGAGAATTTTGATTTGAAGAGCTTTTTAAAATGCAAAATGCTACTTTTGAATTAAATGATGCCAAAGCCTTTGAGATACTATTTTCTTTTGTACTTCACTTTCCTTAGATCTGAATTTTACATACAAAATAATAAAAATAAAGCATGTCCATCTCATTCCAGTGTAACATATGCAAAATACATGAAGGACAATTAATATAAATTAGAACAAAAAACTAGAAATGGACACAACAGTGGACACTCTCCTTTGTTTCAGTGTAAGATTTAGGCAAAGATGCAATAAAATACATAAGGGTCTAAACCAGCACAGACAGCTAAACTAATGCAAAGGTGCATAAGACAATAAAAAACTGTGAAACGTTTTAATTCCTTTAAAAGTTATTTATGTCCTGTATAATATTTGGATGGCACACAGACCTGACTTAAATTCTGATTTTTGCGTGTCATAATCTTATGTATTTTTGGCATTATAGACTTATCTTCATAAATGTTTATCCCATACAGGGTCAAGGAGGGCAACACTGCACACAATAGGCAGTTGACACTGACTGGAACATCATTTGACCGCTAAGCATCTTCACATGCACACTTACACTCACACAAACGTCTAAAATAAAAAAAGAGAAACTCAGTAATAAAATAAATATTTCCTTATCTTTTTTAAATTCCATAGTAGTTTCCTTCTGTACAAATTTAAAGAATAAATAAATTACCAACAGTAAATTAACATCCAAAGAAAAATTTGTAATTTCCATCAGTTCTGCAAACAGGTAAATTAGGCGGAGGTGAATCAGATTTTCTCATGCATATACATTATAAATTTCCACTGAAGAGGTCCTGCCGCCATTATAATCTACCTTACTTCATTGTTACAATACACTGAAATATTAAGTTTTAAGGCTATTGCAGAACTTTACTTCTTTTCCTCTACTAAAAGCATGGACCACAGATGTTTTTCAGGTCTACCAAAACTTTTCATTCTTGCTAACTTTAACACTAGCCGTAGTTCAGACACACACTGGATGGATTGAAGACATGACCATTACTACTAGAATTTTAGTATGTGGTCCTTTTCTTAAATTTTTCTTAAATCTCACTAAGAATGAATACCAAAACAAAGTATTGTCCTCCTGTAACAAATTTGAATCATGTTGTCCCGACAGGAAAATGTAATGTGTAATCTAGCAGATTTTCATTGTCTCTCCTATCAACTAATGTGAGGTGTGTATGCAAAACAAAGCCAACCATTTCCAATTATTCTTCCCTTCAAGTTTGGTTTAGCAAAAATAATCCTCTTCACATACTGGCATTCATTTCAGTAAGGCAGTGTTTTCATGTGGTTAACTTTAAATTGTAATTGAAAACACTGAAGTTTACTTCAAACTAAACCACACCAGGTGACTTCTGACATGACACTGTGAACAAGAAAATATGCAACATTAATTCAGAAGCCTCTTCCACCAGGAATAAAAACTGTATTCCAGACACCAGAATGCAAAACATTTAAACAAAATTATAGTCACACATACTTTCATACTGTATGTTCCGACCATTACCATAAAGATAAGTGAAACAGATAAAAGGCTCAAATCTCTAAATCATAAAGGAGTTATTGTTCTAGAAATAAAGGAAACAAAAATAAATTCTCCTTCTCTGCAAAGGTGGTAGATTGTAAAACACACATGAAAAGAAAACGATTAAACCTAACCAAATTAAACCTCTTTTAAACCTAAAAGCAGCAGCAGAATCATTTTGCAAAGAATGGCACATACAGTACAAATTTTAAAGGACCATTCATACAGAATCATCTGGAAGTAGACTTTTTTTTTTCAGTGCAACAAATAAAAATCTGTTATCCTGAATTTCCTGGCAAAAAGCAAATACAAGAGCTGGCATCTTCTACTGCAATCACCCACCCCCCACACTTTTCAAACGACTAGGTTCAAACAAAGAAGCAGACCAGCACTGACCAGCATTTCATTAGATTCCCTCCCACTCTGTTACATTTTGGTACTCTTGTTCCATTTTACAAAGGATTATGATCCAGAATGAATACTGAAGACATGTCTAATTGGAAAATACTACCTCAGACTTATCAATTTTGATGAAATACACTGCAAAAGGTTGACAGACACTTCTCAAATAAATCTGTATATACAGGCTTAATAGGCTCAGATCCACTCAAATTAAATGATATGAAAAAAGATCCCATATATAATATATAAAATGAACCAATCCCTGGAATTTTACAGGCAGTAAAATGCATCCAAAGTGTGAAAAGAGAAAAATCACAAAAACAAAAAATTATTTATTAATGACAACTTGATAATTCTGTGTGCTTTATATCCATTAGCGCCAAAAGAAATTTGTTTCATAAATAATAGCATGTTTCAATATTAAAGCGACTCAAAAATTACAAGGACAATCGATATGTGAATAACAAAACTATACTACTTAATCCTCATTCCAACTTTATCCTGATTTGCTACTGCTGTTCAAATTTCACTTATATTTAATATAATCCATTTATCAATCTGAACATGAAATTCAAATCTTGAGGTAGCAGCAAAAGGTGTAAACATTCTGTGATGACATTACACACTGTATGCCCTGCCACCCAGGCAGCATACGCGTCTATCCCTTGGTAATCCAAACATCCCATGTGTTTTAAAAATCTCTAGTTAGAGAGTCATGATGATATAACAATTTAATTACTAAAAAGGTTTAAAAGGTGTAAAAGGTTTCCATAATGGATCTCTGGTATCTACTGGCTTTGCCTCTTCACGTGTCTAGAAGCAATTGATTTTATTGAAGAGAATATACCAAACATTCTGAAAATTTAAATCATTTAAATGTGTACAATTGAATTAACTACTACTTGTAAATAATCATTCTATTGTAATTAGTTTTATTTTTTTTTAACATTAACAATATTCATAACATAGTATTTATTCATTATAGGGTTAGTCAAAGTACTGGGAACAACTTTTATTATTTCATTAGAAATTAACTGGCTATAGCAGTCAACTTGTGTGGACTTTTGAGACAGGACAGCCGTGCACGCTCAACAGCTAATTAGTTACTGATGGGATGAAAAGCGTTCATGCAAATGCATTCACGTTTCACAAACTATCATTTTGAGATACAATTGTAATCTAATTGTCAAGTTTTTATGCAATTTGGATTGAAACGTCTGCATGAAAAGGCTTTAAATTTATTTAAAATGAGAGAATACCAACCGATTTCTTAACTGGTGCCACCATTTGGGAAATACACCAGTTCTGGATGCCATTAACTTCTGGGACATTTGTGCTGTCCTTAGCAGTGCCAAGCTGTAAAGTATCTGGTAAAAAATTTAAATACTCACTATTTCATTCAATACCATTTTTGTCATAGCAACATTGTACTTAATTTGCACTAGACCAGGGGTCCTCAATCACAGTACTGGAGGGTGGCAGTGGCTGCAGGTTTTTGATCCAACTGAATTGCTTAATAAGAAGCACTTACTGCTCAAGAAACACTTCTGCTTCACTTTAGTTGTCTCGCTTGTTAAGATTTTGAACCCTTATTGCTTATTTTAGTTTTAAACAGCTGTATTCTTGGTTTTTAATTGCTCCTAATTAGCAATAAGATGCAAATGACAAGAGAGACCAGCATTTCTCCATTTAGCTTGTTACCATTTACACCTGTGTGTATTTATCATGCACTATTGGGTTTAATTAAATACTTGGAAGGAAAGTGAAGAGAAAAAAGTGAAGGACTGAGAATTACTCATCCATTTTAGCCTTCAAATCATTTGGATGATATCCTTAGAAAGGGGAAGAAAATCTAGAATATGAGAATTACCGGACATTGCAGAGTTAAAGCACTAACAAGCCATGAAAAATTAAATTGGCAAGAATTGCTTTCTAATTAAGCAACCGGGTTAGAACAAAAACTTGCAGCCACTGCGGCCCTCCAGGATTGTGATGGAGGACCCCTACACTAGACTGTTAGGTTTGTTCACCCTATCTTGTTTATTAATAAAAATATAAACCAAACAACTCACTTCTATTAAACCAGCAAAATATTTCATAAGATCACATACTACTGTATTTAAACAGATTTTACCAAACAGAGTGATACATGCATTGCAAAATCTTCAGCAATATGAATGATTGAAAAATAAGCTTATTGACCTGGCCATCTCCAGAAATATTTGAAAAATTTAAATTAGGATAGATAAGAACACATACCATTAGATTTAGCTTTTTTTGGTCTTCAAAATAGTTTGGACTCTTGGTCAACAGGTCAATACAAAATAATAATAGACCAGCTTGCTGCAATGAGAGGCTTATTTGATGGAAGCTAGAAATCTGATCCAATAAATGTTTCAATTACTGAAAAAGTTCTCTTTAAAATGACCTTCCTGAATGCTTGAATAAAAACCTATTTTGTTGCCACAAAAATCCATGCTAACCAACTTTAGTGAAAAGGTTTTTGTTTCACAAATACCCTAATGTCAAATAACTGTTATGCTTTTTGAAGAGACTCTTTTGGGCTCCATGTCACCGCAATTTTCTGAGGTTAAACCATACAGCCATATGGGCCTTTAGAATTATTGTCATATTGAATGTTATCATTCCGTTTTGAAGAGAAAAAAAAAATCTGAGGTATGCCAGCAGGAATAAAATTATAGGACTATAAACTAGTCACACAGTTAATTACAATAGCCGTCAAATAAAAACCTATTGTAAGAAAGGCTTGCTTTTTTATTTCTTGTAATAATGAATCCACTTAAAACATGGTTTTTAAGTTCATTATTTATTTACAACATCAAGAACAAAAGACAACACACTGTATTTAAATAAAACAACAACATACACAATATGTCTGTAAAGGGATAAAAAAAAAATACAGTGCTGGGTTTCAAAGTGTGCGAGAATTACAATTCTGGTACTACCACATATGAATAAATTCACTGTAACATGCTGCCCAAATGCATGCAAGATAAAGGAAGATCAGTGGGCTCGTATACATTTTATTTCTTAATCAAGCCTATACATCATGAATTTTAAAGTTTAAAAAAAATCTTGATCTTAAAATGTACACTCTATAAATTGTTACCAATAAAGGAGTACCTGAAAAGTCATCATATGTATTTTAAGCAACACATGGAAGACCTATAGTAAGTGCTCTCAAGTTAACAAATGAACATCAAGTGTGCATCTTTAACTTCTAGAAAACCTGCTTGTTGTGTTTGCTGCATTCATTGCGATGCCGACTCCAGAAAAATCAAGAGTAATGTTCAACCAACCAATGATGTGTGTCAGTTTTCACATCATTCTTTAAGCTTTTTACTTCCATTTGGTTTTTAGTTTTTCCCCTTACATGTAACAAATCCAGACTGTTTTTATATGTACAATCCTCTAAATTTGCACACCACAGGACCTCAGTGTACTATAAATCAGATTTATAATTGTCAGTCAGGCTAGAGACAGACATTCAAGCAGCTGCATTCGTTGTATGTAGCATGCAAGTCCTAAGCAAGAAGAATCAACAGGTTTACACTGTCGTAACATTCCCGCCCCATCAAAACATCTGTTCTAGAGGCATGTTCAAGGTAGAAATGCAAAGAATGGTGGGCAATCACTTCTTTTATTCTGCTGAATGAAAAGAAGATCCTTCTGTCCCCCCCACCAAACGCTTCCTCCTCCGGAAAGGGCAACCACCTTGAATAAAGTTAAGTTTCTCAGTGCTGAGAACTCTACAACCACACCGAATATTAAGAAGATCGTTACAAGCAAGAACTCTATATATATCTCCAATACACAACACAAAGTTGCAAAGAATAAAAAGATTGAAAAAAATGGGTACTGTACCTGAAATAATAAGCAGCATGACACTAATAAAAGCAGCCTCAGCTGACAACACACATGTCCATGTTGTTTTTCTAACAGTAGCTCTGCACAGATCTTAGAGAGGTCCACTAATGACACAAAACAGAGTAAAAGATGAAAACCAGGCAAGACTCAGTAGGTACCAAGAGGTCCTAGGCTGCCTTGGTATAGGATGCCTGATTAAGTTCAGGCTCCTCTTCTGCCCCATATGAAGCAGCAGGCAATGGCGTGAACACAAATTGAAATGGAAAAGGGTGAATGAGACGGTGCCTGGGAGGCAAAGAAGCAGAAAGAAGGCTTTAGTTAATTTATCAGGTTTGCAGCATTCTGTAGTGAGGGAATATGCTTTTATTAATTTTTAATGTAAGCAGGCTTGTGATCTTATTTAGGCAATGGCACAGCTAAGCAGGGACAGAGAATGCAGTCTATATTGTCACTGAATTCTTGCAGCACACAATAGTTACAACAAATATTCAAACTACTTCTATATTTTCAAAATGTACAATATCAGAATAAATAATTTATGTATTTAATCCTACGGAATTTAACTCAGTATGCAGCAGTAGTGTTGTTTGTGCTGATTCAGTACTAGAACTTCAGTAAATTAAGCTTCCACGCTGTATCACATTGGCATAAGTGCACTGAATTCCACCCTTCAACATGTACAAGGAAACCACCAAAAAAAAACTAGCTTAAAAAGAAACTAATGTAATCTTCTAGATAAAGAAAGACTAGGCAAAGAATTCATCCAGGATTCTGCACTGACTGCGAATGCAAATTGATGCCATTTTGGGTCTACTGATAGTTAACCACCCTCTTATCGCATTACCTAAGAACTGTTGTTAAGAGAATTACACAACAGTGGTTGTACGGCGGGGCAGACAAGTCCAGCATGACCTTAAGGGTTTTTCCTACAACCAAGGCAATGTGATTTATATTATCTATCAAAATGGAGTAAACCAACAATTATCCCATCAAAAGTCATGCCTGCTCATTTTCCAGAGAGCAGCTGAATGGTCTATATATATTTATATATTAAGTTGAACTCTTAAAAACTTCATTAAGACCAAAAACCTTCAATTTTTGATTTTAGTTAAAGATACTCTGTTTACTTACAAATTAAATTACAATTATAGTACTATTTAAGTACTGTACGTTATATATACCGCTGGACATAAACAAGACAAAGCTTGCTGTGTCACGTCGGTGTGGACCTACGGAAAAATGCAATTATTTTGATCCAATCAACTGGGACAGAAATTCTGTCTGTAAGAAAAAAATGTGGAAAAACTTCTAAAAAGTAAAAGGATTCACCTGTTCTCAGAAAAAATGCTATTCTGCCGTTGCAGATCCACTCCCACTCAGTCAGAATTACACATTTACTTGTTCCAACAGTATTATACAATGGGCTGTTAAATTTCCACAGTAGCCTGTGTAGTATCCATTATTTTTGAATCTAAGCATTATAAATATTCTTCATTGTGTTTTGAGCCAATACTTTTGTGACAACATATTAAAAAATAGGCTTCTGTTTGGGTTCAGTTTCATACTTGTGGAGAGTACCACAAGTTAAGAGAAATGAGTCTCTTATGAAAGGAACTGTTTGTGAGAACTATAAGATTTTAAATACAATTCTGATGATAACACCAAAGAAAGCATAAGAAATTTTCAAATTATGAGATTAAAACATGGGAAACACTGGAGGACAAGGTTCTGTTCACATTTTCAGGGCATCCTACTGTATTAATGCCATAATTCAGATTTGCTGAGCTTGCCACATAGTAATACTCAGAAAATACTTAAGGTGATTAAAGAATTTGGAAGCATCACAGCAGGTGTAAAGCCACATTAATAATTCCAAAAATCACAAGAAATTTTCACTATAAAATCTTTAGGAGTCTATACCACAAGGGGAAAAGTCAAAACTTCTAATTAACAATACTGAGCATTGTTTGTTTATTTAACAACAGAAAAGGTACATTTTAACTAAATATGACAGCAGTTTCAAAAGACACAAATACGTTGAGGTCAATATCAGTTTGAAAGGGTTAGGGTTAGTACGTAAAATGTTAAAATATGAGTCCATATGCAGCATAGTAATAGATTAATTGGTCAATATTATGGAAACAAAAAGCTGTTATGTTGTATAAATTAATCATAGGAGTTATTAAAATATATACTAATATTAACCAAGCATGCCAGACAGGGAGTCATCTTCTCAAATGTAAACTTTATGTTCCTAGGTATGAATAATTTTGAATACTTAATGGCAAAAATGTCACTAACTCATTATGGAAGCCAAAAATAAAAAGGCCAGCAAAATGGGAATAATCAATTACCAGCAATGTTACTGAAATCTAGGAGATTAGAGTAATATTTTAACAGCAGGTCTGAAACTTAACAGCCCTCCGTTTGATGAAAGTTTTCATGTCTTTGCTATAAACAACGCCAGGCAGTTTGCAGAATTAAGAATGCTAACTGGCCTGTACAATTTATTTTGGAAAACAGCCCGGAATGGCAAGAACAAAATACAGCAAAAATAAAGTGTTTCTAGAAAAGTTTTTAGACTTTCACTTGCACAGACCATAAACTCAAAATGCTGTTAAATATCCCATCCTATTCTCAGGAATAAAACACCCTCCACAAAAAGCCACCAGGACATACAGTATTTATATATGAAAATCTACATGTGTCTACATTTGTTTAAGAATTCCTTGCCTACTGAAGAGTTGTCAGGACTATTGCTCTACAGGACAGGTGAGCACGCTTCAGCTCATTGACTTCCTTATTTCTTATAATTATACAAAGCAGTCTATGAATGAACAGTTGATTTTCATTTTCCAGAAGCAAAAAAATGTTGAATCTTTAAAAGGCAATCAAAAAGGTGTGACTGGTTAAGAATCAGCTGTATGTAATCTTTTTAAAATGAAACCTCCAAATGTTCAGAAGAACAGGATGTGCGTTTTATTCCAGTACAAAAAGTAAGTAATGATGAAAAGTAAACTAAGCAAAATGCAAAAAATAAAGCACCAGTAAGCATCTAAACATGGAGGAAAAGACAACCACATTCTTGGGAGTATCGTCTAAAATTATGGCCCTCTGCAATTGTTCACTCTAGAGTGTACGGTGAAGCCTCTGAAATACAAAATCGAAAATCAAATCCCAAACTTAACAATAAAGTTAAGGCACTAACAGATTAAAGACAAACACAGTATAGACTCATGCACTATCTGTATGGAAATAGCCCTTGCCTGCAAATATATCACATGCTGTGTTAAACCACTGAAAACACCAGCCTAACCACATTTGGATAAGATATACTATAGTTCAAAGAACGGTCACCGAGTATACAAGAAAAGAGCCTTATGGGGACATTTTCTTCACCCTTTGCATGCATGCAAAAAAGAAAACAACTAGAAAGGAAAAATGTTTCAAAGACATATTGCTTGAACTGACTGGGTTTGAGTGCACCACATGTTCTCAGGTTTGTTTCCCCTTTACAGAGCAAACATATTTGTGTATCCTTGACCTCAGACCCTTCCTAAAGCCTATAAAATGCCTCTTCTGTGTTTTTTTGGATTTTATTTTAAAGAAATGTTAAAACACACTAGGTAATTGGCAAACACCTCCCATTTCAAAAGCATAAAATGTTTACAGGTCATGTATATTACTATGCAATATCCTAAACCCTTCTCTAGCATGTATCAGAGAGGTATCCTTCTTACTAGCAACTGAAAGGTGAATTTTATGAAGAAAACCTCTGAATACATTCAAGAGGCCTGCACTTCCTAATGGATTTCCTGTATTGCAATATTACTTCCCCTCACTTCTTTAAAAGGGACTTCAGTACTGGACGCTAGCAAAACAAAGGGAAGCCATAATTAAACTTCCTGATCTTCAAGGTTTCCAAAATAGTTAATGGAACGACAAGCAAGGCAATGTGGGACATGTACAATGTACAACAGCCAATTTATTTAAATAAATGTTAATGAACTACTTGCTATATGCATTCTCTCCAAAGTGTCACTTTAAAGTGTAATAAGCATTTTTCTTGCTAAGCTTTTCAAGTATGCCTTCAGCTCCTCAGAAATGGCAAAAGTATTTGGTACAAAAGATGATTGGTTTTAGTATTGAGCAAAGTTATGCAGTATCTTTTTCAGTTGCGCCGCTGTTTTGGGGCGGCGAGAGAAATATGTGAGACATCAGTTACACTGCCACACTGTGGAATCCCCTATTCCTGTTCAGAGCCATCCGCAATTTAACAGAGTCGTTTCCCTTGTGGGAACAGTCTACCTCCAGCTGAGCTGATCAAAAAGCACAACACTTTTTCCAAAATGCACTGGCTTACTGGTAGATTGCTTATTCTAAAAACATGGGATGAGGTGTTAAAGCCAGGACCATCAGCAACAAACCTTAACCTCACTGGGACACAGTTTTTGATCGTATACATTAAATCTAATGTCTTTTTTTTCCCTTAGTTTTTCCCAAATACAGAGAAATGCGACATGATGCATATGGAAAATGAACAGCCAGTCATGGTCACTGAGTGATCTAAGCAGGATCATAACCCACCTGTCTTGACTATAGACTGTAGCACACTTACAGCTTTGAGGAGAGCTACAATAATTCCAGCATTAAAGAACATCCTCTACATCTTAGCTTTCTTAATAATACATATGTTGCTTCTTCCTATAAAAGTGCATGGAGCGCAAAAAATTGAACCTTAGTTGAACCCCTACAAAGTTTGCAGATTTCTATTTTGCATGGTTCAAGTGAAAATATAATTGGATTTTTATGTGTTTATAGCATGGCTTAAACAGGGTATTTATGAGGTGTTCGATCAAGTGGTTAAGATTGGAACATTAATGTCCATCTGCGATATACAGTGCATCCGGAAAGTATTCACAGCACATCACTTTTTCCACATTTTATTACATTACAGCCTTATTCCAAAATGGATTAAATTCATTTTTTTCCACAGAATTCTACACACAACACACCATAATGACAACATGAAAAAAAAAGTTTACTTGAGGTTTTTGCAAATTTATTAAAAATAAAAAACTGAGAAAGCACATGTACATAAGTATTCACAGCCTTTGCCATGAAGCTCAAAATTGAGCTCAGGTGCGTCCGGTTTCCCCTGATCATCCTTGAGATGTTTCTGCAGCTTAATTGGAGTCCACCTGTGGTAAATTCAGTTGATTAGAACCGATTTGGAAAGGCACACACCTGTCTATGTAAGGTCCCACAGTTGACAGTTCATGTCAGAGCACAAACCAAGCATGAAGTCAAAGGAATTGTCAGTAGACCTCCGAGACAGGATTGTCTCGAGGCACAAATCTTGGGAAGGTTACAGAAAAATTTGTGCTGCTTTGAAGGTCCCGAAGAGCACAGGAGCCTCCATCATCCGTAAGTGGAGGAAGTTCGAAACCACCAGGACTCTTCCTAGAGCTGGCCGGCCATCTAAACTGAGCGATCAAGGGAGAAGGGCCTTAGTCAGGGAGATGACCAATAACCCGATGGTCACTCTGTCGGAGCTCCAGAGGTCCTCTGTGGAGAGAGGAGAACCTTCCAGAAGGACAACCATCTCTGCAGCAATCCACCAATCAGGCCTGTATGGTAGAGTGGCCAGATGGAAGCCACTCCTTAGTAAAAGGCACATGGCAGCCCGCCTGGAGTTTGCCAAAAGGCACCTGAAGGACTCTCAGACCATGACAAACAAAATTCTCTGGTCTGATTAGACAAAGATTGAACTCTTTGGTGTGAATACCAGGCATCACATATGGAGGAAATCAGGCACAGTTCATCACCAGGGCAATACCATCCCTACAGTGAAGCATGATGGTGGCAGCATCATGCTGTGGGGATGTTTCTCAGTGGCAGGAACTGAGAGACTAGTCAGGATCAAGGGAAAGATGACTGCAGCAATGTACAGAGACATCCTGGATGAAAACCTGCTCCAGAGCGCTCTTGACCTGAGACTGGGGCTACGGTTCATCTTTCAGCAGGACAACAACCCTAAGCACACAGCCAAGATATCAAAGGAGTGGCTTCAGGACAACTCTGTGAATGTCCTTGAGTGGCCCTGCCAGAGCCCAGACAGATCTGGAGAGATCTTAAAATGGCTGGGCACCGACGCTCTCCGGCCAACCTGATGGAGCTTGAGAGGTGCTGCAAAGAGGAATGGGCGAAACTGGCCAAGGATAGGTGTGCCAAGCTTGTGGCATCATATTCAAAAAGACTTGAGGCTGTAATTGCTGCCAAAGGTGCATCGACAAAGTATTGAGTGAAGGCTGTGAATACTTATTATGTACATGTGATTTCTCAGTTTTTTATTTTTAATACATTTGCAAAAACCTCAAGTAAACTTTTTTCATGTTGTCATTATGGGGTGTTGTGTAGAATTCTGAGGAAAAAAATAAATTTAATCCATTTTGGAATAAGGCTGTAACATAACAAAATGTGGAAAAAATGATGTGCTGTGAATACTTTCTGGATGCACTGTAAGTAATCAATTGTTGATTGCCGATGATATCATCCATCAGCACAGGCCTAATATACCTCACAAACATTTACATTACTAGTTTAAAGTAGTTTTTGTCACTACACTCACAAAAACTAAACATTTTCCTTGCTAACATTTTGATTTACCTGAACCTACTGGGAAATATTTAGTTACATTTTGACACAGAAAAACTGCATCATTTCTGTTCTAAAATAATAATCACTCTTTGTAAAACAATTTGACTCTGTTAAATGAGATGCCATATAACAATGTTTATTTCTAATTTACATGTGGAAAAAAATTAACAGGCAGACAAAAAGTTCCTCAAGCTAAAATGAACCTATGATGCTATTTAAAACAGAACACTTTGACATTCTTTTGAAAATCACCTGGATGCTTTTCATATTCTATCAACGCGTAACAGTGGACTGGTAAGTATCTGGGGCTGGTTTCAGTCTTACACTTGAGGTTCTCCAGAGTCGAGCATACTTGGGGCACTGTCATGAATAAATGAACACTCTTGCATGCAAAATGGAAACTTTTACTGTACAAAACCTGCTACTAACACATTGGACAATAACACAAACACCAACACATCATTCATGACTACAAAATGGGTCAATTTACCAAGCAGTGAAAAAAAAAATAAAATAAGTAAAGCTTAGTTGGCAAGGAACAGAAACATGCGCTGATAAAATACCTGATTTGTAACGCAAAGTGTACACAGATTTCCCTCACAGTAGTGCCAGTGTTGTTGGTGATTTAATGAAGGGCAGCAAAAACATAACACAAACATCACTCTCTGTTGCCAATCAACCATGCACTGCATGTTTGCATACGGTCAGTGATTATTAATTCTCCAGGGATGGTTTAATAGCCAAGAGCCAAGGTTTTACACTAATAAAAAAGGTTAAAAACTGATGATGTGGGTTCTGAAAGTGTGGTCTGCAAGATGACAGTCACTGAATCAGAGTAAAGTAACTGTTAATTTAAATAATTATGTATCTCAAGAACTTAAGTATGAAACGAACTGATGCATATGTGGCTGCTACCCAGCATTCAAATGTATGTCTAGTAGGCATGGACTTAAACGGCACTCGTAGTTTTCTGCCACCATTTTTGCTTTACTGTACATCTTTTACTAGGCTACACAACTACAATGTTACTGGTAGTAAAGAAGAATTCCACACCACATACTACACCACCTGATCACTTCTTGTGAATGCTACCCCTTCTTTCAGTTATTCAACACTTTCCCAAACTCTGACCCTCTCAGTTCAATCTTCAGCAATCGCTATACAAGTTGTGGTTTTAAATTCACATTGACATCATTCTGGAGAGCCAATCTCTGGACATTGGTGATGTGTACCAAGGATTAGGAACAAAGAACAAAACAACTCTGTCAGAACCAACCATAACTAAATGACATTATCTTTATCTGTAACTGTTATCAATTCTTAGTTCTCCTCTTTTTGAGAGTGCTTCAACGTATAAAGAGAAGAGAGCCCAGGTGTAGATGCATTTTATTAAAAAATGACAAAAAAATAAGCAAAGGGCAGTACAAATTAAGCCAATCATCATGTCAACGAGGTAGCACAGCTAATATGATTAAACACCTCCTGACACTCGAGGTTCATCTACTGTACAACAATGAACATATTCAATATCCTTAGACAAAACAGAAAGAAACGAGAGCCTCTAATACTACATACTGTTACACAAGGAAAGCCATACCTGTATATAGTTATTTTTTCGACTCATTAAATAAGGGATAGAATGACTGTGGCTGTATGAAAACTTATACAACTAACGCATTCTTTTTTTATTTATAAACCATTTTTGGATGGGATTACTTTTACATTGTGAAGGAGGGTAAGCTAGAGCACCTCCAAGATTCTAGTCCAATCTGAATGACTTACTTTTTTATTAACTGTGTGTTTCTCACATTTGTAAGAATTAAGGCATTTTCCCCATCTTCAACCTTGTAAAAACAACAACTCTGTGACCGAAATGCTAATAAATACTCTGTCATTTACTGTGAGAAAGGAATTCTCCAGTCTTTGCTCGAGTTTTTCTGAACTTTTCTTGGTGTGATAAACTCCAACTACATGGATTAGACACTCCCTTCTAGTTAATTTACACAGTAATTTCAAATCCCACGTTGGCTGTTCGTAAACATTACTAAGGTCCTGCGATATTGATTATTTTGTAAATATTTGCCCTGGACATTCATCCTGCCTAAATAGAGTTTAAAATAGATCAGTCATTAAAGAAAAGCGAGTTGTGTAATGCATAACCATATTTGTAATTTTTGGGCAGAATGCAGTACACCAGAGGTGCTCCAGTGCACAGAACAAAGCAGAGGAACCATTAATGTATTGCACTGGTTACATATTAGGCACATATGGTTGAAAACTGCATTGTTCCATATGTCTTAAATCAGATACAGATCTGTTGTTTACCACTGGCCAGAGAGAACGAGGTCAATATAGGGCAAGAAAACAAAAAATAAAAGTATGTTATGTACAGCTTACATTTTCTGTTCACTTTAGTAAGTGACCGAGAGCAGAATTTGAATTAGTTCAGTTCAAGTCTTCATTATGGTCTTGGTTTTCTGGAGTGCTATAAAGGTTGTGTACTGCATATAACCAAATAGTTGATAAGAAAATTGTTAAATAATCAAACAAATAACTAGGACCATTAAGGAATCAATAATGATAAATTCAGGACAGATCCCTCAAAATGTGCTTCTTTTACTGCATTAGTGCTACCAGGCTGTTTGATTTGAAACTCTCTTCATGGCCAAGGTGTTAATTATGGATCAGTGGTTGAAAATAAGGACTGAAATGCAAATCCAGCAAAAGTGGATTCACAGTTTAGATACTGTGCAATGGTCCACTATACCGTTGGCTTTAATAATCTGAATCATGTTCTGAAACACTTTTAACGCTACTGAGTTATATGTAACATATTTCTTACAACTGAATAAATATGTTGCTCATACTTTGGCATTTAAAAAAATGAAAGAAATCTGAATTTATAAATTGCTTAATTTGTGAATTTTTGCTAATATGAATGTGAATAAATAAATCACTTTCATTGTTTTGATGATGAAAGTCAGTGGGGGAAGAAATGTCCCCCAAAATATTTTCTATCTTATGAAGATCTCATATTAGACTATGCTGGTCCAAGGATGGAAGTGTACATTTCAGTCTGCTTTGGCCTGTGGACTAATGCCACTTGTTACTCTAGTCAGCAGATTCTTAATCATTATACCATCAATGCTTTGCTGCTGCTGCTTCTAGCATTCTTTGTAAATTATTTTGTAACAATTTTTAGAAGATATGCAACAGAAGGAGAGAAATAAAATGGGCTACTTGATTATGCAACACTAGCTCTGCCTACCTCATTTAAGGTGGTTTGAAATCTAAGTAATCAATGCAGACTTAATGCTTTTTAATTTGACACATGGGTTCTCTCTTTGGTCTAGTACAATAACACACACTTAATTCCCTTTCCTGCTCGGTAAGAGCCAACAATTTCTACCGCTTCCTCTAGGCATTGCTCGTCAATCTAGCCACTCTTATACTCCACGTGTATTGCTGGGAAAGCACAATGGTGGTCGCTACTACACTGGCCTGGTTTAGCTACTCTAGCGTAGTCATTTTGGGGCTTTGGTTTCCCGATGTGTGCATTGATTTATCGTTATTTTCACTCATCCATTACCTAACACACAGTGTTATTAGGCATTAGCATTACAGCTATAAATGTTGTTCACATAGCCTGCGCATGTGGAGAATAGTTACTAAAGCACTGTTTTGTGAGCATAACAGTCAGTCAATCTTAGAAAGTTACTGCTAAAGTTAAATTCACAAAGGTGTCTGCTTAAGTTCAATAAAATATCAGTTTCACATAGTTACTTAGAATTATGATATAGTCTTTTATCCTCTAAAAGTTAAAATGAAATTGAACTTTCTTAGCTATAACTGTAAAACAGTGTATTAATTATGCCAGTTAGAAAATAGTCTCAATTCTAGAAGCATGGACTGTTAAGATTAGTTTACAAATAGAACAGTCATACAGTTTTGACCATTTTGAAATTAAACATTTCATACTAGGATTGTATGATCAAAATTAGAGAAAAATGAAACATGTAAGCCTTAAACAGAAATATCTTTAAACAAGAACTTTTTGGATCCTATCAGTTTTTTCCTCTTTTTTATGTGAATAGCTTTTCTTTGAATTTTACTAAAAATGTTAAAACAAAAATATTTAGATTGTGGAATTATTTGAAAACACGTCATACTATTACCTGAACTGAGGCGAGCTAAAAGTTGCAGAACTTGTGTAATTTTGGACAAACGCAGCAACAGCAAGTGTATAATGTCAAACAGAATAGGCCGATAAGACAAATCTTCTTATCTTTAGACCCTCATTTGGTATTATTATTTTTGACCTATCCTTAGCAATCTGAAGGACACACACAGATATTTGTCCTTTTATTAAGGTGTATATTTAACTAACAAGATGTTCATTCCATTATTCTCACAAAAGACTTGGTAAAGTCTTAAGGAAGAAATGAATTTTGGAGAAGCAATACTTTCTGAAGAATCATTTTCACAAATAAGACGCATGGAAGAATATTAATTCCAAGTGCATTTGCAAAACATCAAACACTTAATTTTAATAAGGAATAATTTTCTACGAAATGTTCCCTGTTGTGAACAATAATTATTTCGTTAATAAATTAAGTTGCAGACACAAATGAAATTTTTAATTATGGCAGTTCACTTTACCAAACCAGGACAATCAAGGCCATGCCCAGACCTCACATAAAATGCTAAGAATTCATTTATAAAGACAATAGTATGAGGATTCTGCTCAAAAAGTACTTTTATGAGAGGAACACAATGCTACAAATGCAACAACCTGATATATTTGAAGAACGTAAAGCACTCCAAATCATTAGTTAAATTGAAAAAGAAAAGTAATTTGCACCCGATGAATATAACAATAATGCCACATTGAGGCTTCAAGATGAGATGCATGACATTTTCACAGCAAAGCCTCACTCAAGAACAGGATTCTAGAATACTAGCTGACGCCCGCCGTAGCATATGGCGGTGTAAGAATAGGAACGGAAAACAGTGAGAAAGGAATTCAGAAATCAAGAAGAAATAAATACTTCTTGAAAGTAGGATTACATGTGAAAGTGATAAATAAATCAGGCTTTCCGAATTTATGTACTATGGCCATGGCATCCTGATAGTTTTGTTGCATGTATCTTGGACTTCCTGGAAATGTGGACGGTAATATGATCATTTTGCCTACACATACGTTATTTTCAGCGTTTGCTTGCAGTGCATCTGTATTCAAACATTGCATTGTTCCACGCACAGATCTTGTTGATGTAATCTGAGATAGTTGAGACGCGTGCTCTCTGTTTAAACATACGCATCTACGACGTACTGTTGGAATAGTTTGCCGCTGGAGTGCAAAATACTACAGGTATTCCTCATTGCTAATCTGTATGCGTAAAATTGGCACCGAGTAAGCCTTATTCGCTTGGTGGTTCTTTTAGTGGAAACATGTTGTAAATCTTTGTGCCAGCCAATGTCTCCGTAAGGGAATAAAAGTGGGTAAACCATAGGATTTCAATTCATATTGAGCGTGGAAGTCTGTTTACAGGAGTTGCGTATGGGATAGATGCAAATGACCCTTTCGCAAGGCGTTTCGCCATCTTCTCAGACGAAAATCGCTGCAATGTCGGGGCATTGTATCATCGTAAATTCTGCCTAGGGTTTTCCTTGAAAACCATTCGTACAGATGCTGTTGGATTGGACTAAGCGATATCATGCATGTGCTTGTATGCAGAGTTTGCTTTATTTTGTAAGCGTACTGCAGTAGCTTGCGCTGTGTCAAAGACATACAACTGTCCATATCCTGGAGAGGTAGAAGTGTTAGCGTATAGTGGAGAGATTTGGTGATAAATTTGCCCATGTATTTTAAAACAGTATGGTCTGTGGCCAGGAGGTTGAGTTATCTATACACCCTTGAAAGTAAACTCTAAAGAAGAGTTGTATTCTCAAATGTGTTCACGATAATTTTTGGCTTCTGATGTTGGCTGTGTAAGAAGCTGTTGTAAAGACACAGGTGGCTCCCGCAAAGGTGGTAAAGAGACTTTACTGTTGTGACAGCACCTTGGAGTACTTGTTGGATGTATTACACTCAGCAGGCCAGTATAGTGCATGACATGGAAGACGACGAATAGGAATCGAGAAATGTGGAAGCAGGACGAACCAGAAGAGAAATATATACAAGAGAGGCATACTTTGAGCAACCTTAAGAAATGGTGGAAGTTCTGTTATCAACTTAATTTTTGACAAAACACAGGCTTATTTGAAGTCATATCAGTTTACTGTGGCATCATTCAATTTACAATAAAAATAAGTTAAAACAAAATACCATAAAAAAAAAAACACACACACAAAAGAATGCAAGTCACAAGTAACACTGATCAAGCAAAGCCACATAAAACCAGACTATGCCAAGTGTCCATGCACAATACATGCAAATACACACGCGCGCACACACACACACAGTCAGGTCTATAAGTATTTGGACAGTGACAATTTTAATAATTTTGGCTCTGTATGCTACCACAATGGATTTGAAATAAAGCAATCATTATGTGATTCAAGTGTAGACTTTCAGCTTTAATTTAAGTGGTTTAGGGCTGTGCCATATCATATCATCCATAATAACAATGCACAACAACACCGTAAGCCCAAACATGTTAGAGTGAGACCAGCATGTGAGCCTCCAACGATGATAAACAGGAAGCAACTTTAACAGTATGGAAGTGGTTTAGCTACAAGAGGTCTATGCAAGAAAACTTACCACTAAAGGTGGAAACACAACAAATTTGTTTCACTACTTGAAGCAAATATCACACCATCCAGTACAACTAGGCTACAAAGCCACGTGAGGAGATGCTAGCAGCTGGTGATCTGCACCCAAAATGACTCAACCAGGCAACAATGAAGCACTCACTAGTTGTACCCATATGATAGGAAAAGCAAACAGTTGATGGAAATTACTGATGTGGTTACATATTGTTTGGCCAAGAATATGATGCCTAACCAAACTATGGAATAGGAGTATGGAAGGTATTTTGAAAATTAAAATTATAAAATGAAAATTCACTCTCTTATTTGCAATTTCATTTTCAAAGTCTGCATGCAAGAATGCTGCAAAAATTTAAATTAAAATGAAAAACAGTAAAACCTCTTTGTACCTCGCTTTCCCACAATTCTTTGTCCTTTGTAGCTGTAAAGCCACTTTGATTGATAGAATACTTCTCAAAAGTATATGGACATTTGACTGACAAGCGGTTCTACAGGTCCCCTCATTATTCCATTTATTAAGCAGGTAAAAGGACTGGGACTGATTCCAAGTGTGGAGTTTGCATTAGGAAGCAGACACTGTGAACTCTTAATATAGGGCAAAAGAGCTGTCCATGCAAGTAAAAACAGGCCATCATTAGGCAAAGAAAACAAAACAACCCCATCTGAGAGATAGCAGAAACACCAGGAGTGGTCAAATCAACCATATGGTACATTCTTAAAGAGAAGGAACTCACAGGTGAGCTCAGCTACAACAGAAGGCCTAGACAACCATGGAAGACAATTGTCCAAGATGATCACAGAATTCTTTCCTTGATGAAGAAAAAACAATTCCTGACATTTAGCAAAACTAAGAAATACTCTCGGGGTTGTAGGACTATCATTGCGAAAGTCTACAATCAAGAGTAGATTTCGCAAAATTAAATATAGAGGGTTTACCAAAAAGTGCAAATCAAAAAGGTGATTCTCAGGCATAGGAAGGACAGATTAGACTTTACCAGAAAATATTTTTTTTTTTTTTAAAAAAACAAAACAAAAAAAATCCACACAGTCTTGTTTTGAGTTGTTTTCTTTGGACAAATGAAACAAAGATCAATATAGATCAGAATGATGGATAGACAATGGAGAAGAGAAGCAACAGCTCATGATCTGTAGCATACCACATCATCTATGAAACACAGTGGAGGCAGTGTTATGGCATGGGCATGCATTACTGCCAAAGGAAGTAGGTCACTGGTGTTTACTGATGCTATGACTACTGACAAAAGTTGAAGGATGATTTCTGAAGTGTACAGGGCAATACTATATGCTCACATTCAGTCAAATGCTACTAAAAACTGATATGATGATGCTTCACAGTACATTTGTACAATGAGCAAAAACAACCTGCAAAAGCAAATCAAGTGCTTTTCAAAGCAAATAAGCAAAACATAATTCAAAGGTAAAGTCAATCAACTGACCTCAACCCAAGTGGACATGTAGTTCACTTGCTGAAGACAAAAAGTGATGGTAGAAAGTCCAATGAACAAGCTGAAGACAGGTGCAGTAAATGCCTGGCAAAGCATCACTAGAGTAGAAACCCAGCACTTGGAGATGGCCATGGGTTCCAGACTTCAGGCAGTCATTAACAGTAAAGGATTTTCAACCAAATATTGAAAATAATCATTACTACTTAGGATTAGGTTAATATGTCCAAATACTTTTCTAAATAGCTCATACAATAATTTTCATTAAACCCCTTACATTAAAGCTGAAAGTCTATACTTCAAATCACATAGCAATTGCTTTGTTTCAAATCCATTGTGGTGGTATACGGAGCCAAAATTATGAAAATTGTACAACTGTCCAAATACTTATGGGTCTGACTATATATATGCACATACACATAACCCTACATTCTAACTAGCTGCTTTGCATTTCAGCTCTCATCATGTGTCAGGTCATTCAGAACAAGCTCAGCCTCAGGTGAAATATGGTGAGGCAGTAAATGAATACAGATTTGTCTCACTCTTTATTTTATCTCATTAGCATTCTTCCAATGTTTTTGTTTTTTCCCCCAGAAGCAAAGCAGACAGTATTGGCAGCAAAGCAATTATATACAAAAAGTATAAAGCACTTAAGGTGAATTATAGATAAAGTAGCAAAGTATGGAATCACTCCATGAAATTCCTTTATTTCGGTACTCAGTTTCAATGAGACAATTCAGCCAAACAATGTAAAATTTGAGGGACCAAGGTGATATTCATAATGTGTCATTGTTTTTCTCCCTGAAAGGCAACTATTACGAGTATTTTCATGCTGAATTCACTTCCAATTCTTACACAAAACATGTATGTGCATATGTTGCTACAGAAGGTCTCTACTCTGACTACACTCCCTACATACGGGTGAACAATTAACTGTAGTATCTAGCAACATGTTCTTTGAAACTTTGAGAGCCACAAGCTGATTGAAGAGTGCACTTGTAACTTGGGTGATGACTTGTATGTGTTTGTGTACAAGAGCCATGTTCATTTCAGTATGTTTACACGTTTGCCTCCTTCCACAATCTTAGATTTTCACTAAAATGAAAAAGCTGGATAATTATTTGATCCTTCAAGAGTATTAGGTTGTTTTGTTTTTTTTCACACTTCAATTTGAAATCTGATGCTCTTCACTGATCACACAAAATTACTCTGGGACCAAGGTGGGTGATATGCTTCTTCTCTGATGCTAAGATGGAAGTTTTTATCGGTTTGTGTTCTTATGTTCACTGCGCAAAAGTAAAAGTGTGTATCTGTTTCCTGCAGAGGCATTAGCTCTCTTGGAAATGTGTTCTTTTAAAATTGTGGCATATTAAATAATTAAACAATATCATAATATACCAGAAAAGGCGATATCCCTCCCATAGTGATTACGGCGGTACAAGAATCACATGAGACAAAATATCTTTTAGCTTACATTTACTGACGTTTACGCGGTTACAGACGGGGAGGCATATGGACAGACTTTATCCAGGTGGGAAATCTGGATCAACACAGTCAGCCATTTTCTCCGTCCCCACGCTGGGAGGTTTTTCGACAACTCTTTGTGTCGACACAGCCTCGAAGGGTCTGGCTACTGTCCAGACCTTTTATACGGTTCTTCAACTTGCTGGTCCTTTCTGTCTCCAAACAAGGGCTGAATTCCTCTTCCACAAAATACAGAAATATCATAGTGCTTACATGCCGATTCTCATTCTCCCAATAAGGAAAGAAGATTTGTGCTGATAGAGGACAGAAATACCCTAACCTGTGTTTAAGCTGACTATACAAGCCTCCAGTTGTCTTTGGCTATCTAATCCAATGCTTGGCTAGCAATTCTAACTGCCAAGCCCCTGCGTGCCACAGTTAACATGCACATGTGAATAAAACTCATAACAGTATTGTCCAGATATAGTGACATAAAGAAAAATGTAGTATAACAGTATCTCCGTAATCTCTCACACTAAAGCAGTTGACATGTTTCATTCAGATTTGAAACAACAAGCAGAACTTCTAGTTATGATACTGTGAATTTCAATACTGTCTTGGGCATTTAGCAAATAGCTAAGCTGTCCAAATATCTCATCCAGACCTTTCTTTAAGGTTGTAGCAGAAGCAAAAACCTTGACATGTCTTGGTAGTTTGTTCCAGTTTCCTCAACTCTTCCTGTAAAGAAGTGCTTCCCGACTTCAGTTCAAAATGCACTTCCCCTTAATTTCCACTGGAGTCCTCGAGTACACGGTTCACTTTGTGCTGTAGTCAAAATAATTCAGCTGGCTTTACATTATCAATGCCTTTTCGAGAATTTTGAAGACCTGGATCAGGTGCCCTTACAGTATTCTCTGCTTGAGACTAAAAGGCTCATTACTTTTAAATAAAAACAATTTCACTTTCGTTATGAACATGTGAAATGATTTTGTGTCCATTACTAATCAATCAGCCATACAAAATCAAATAATCACATATTCATTGTTTCTAATCAACTCATACTAAGGAATGTTGAACGTGTTAGCCGATTTGATTAAATACAAAAGCAAAGCAACATCTAAGTACTCAGACAAGTTCATCACACAAAGAAAAATTACCCGAACAAGACTTCAGAGAAAATACTACATATTAAATGTGGAGAAGTCAATGCAATAAGGAAGACGTGTTACAAATGCAAGAGTTGTAGAAAGTTTGTGTTTCAAAAATAAAGTAACTAAAAATAATGTGAACTGCAGCATGCCATTTCTAAAATAAACTGAAGCATATTCTATACAAAATTTATAGAAATATAAAAGAGATGTCAGCAGATTTGATTTCACTAGTAAGGCTCCTTAATTTGCAGTTATTTTTACAGACAGCAAACAAGAATTATCACAATATATAACACAGTGCATACATACAAAATTAACACACTGGCCTGCTGTTCAAGCTGATTTAACAACCTCCCTGCCAACAACATTAATTAGTACTCAGTAAGATCCCTCCATGCAGCTGTCCAAGCCAGGAATACAGTTGCAGGTGATTGAGCAGTCTCTTTGCAAATTTATTTCTCCTGGTCTACAGTGGATTTTCCCTGCAAGGGTCAGTGTTCAACACATTGTGTGCATCAAAACAGCTCATTTTCAAACATGTTACAAAACCATGAACGATTATCCCAGTGTTTAATGGCATGGATAACAATAATGCCATTATAAGCTTTTATGACAATAATGACCCTTTAGTCTGTTACAGCATCATTTCAACAGCAATACACCCTCCAATACAGAAGACAGCAACACTGTGGTGCCGAAAAAGGTAGCACATAATTGATCCAAGATTACTAACAATATGAGGGAAAGAAAACACATACAAATCTGGTACTGCATCTGATCTGGCAAAAAGCAGGAAAGTGTCTATTTTCTGTTTAAGCATGGTGACCTATCAATCTCATTCCGTACAAGTTGAAATGGGGTTGAGGGGATGCAGGGGACAAACACAGTCATTTGGAACTTTGCACACTAACCATTAAAATAAAACTCAGACAACAGATAGAAATTTCGATTGATGTAGATCTGTGTTGGATCAATACTAAACATTTGACTTAATACTGATACTAGCCTTCACACCTTAGTACAAGTACCAAAATGATACTGAAGCAAATAACAGCAAGTTTTCATTTCATGAGCAGTTCTTGAAGTGTCATTGAGTAACTTGCCAACATTCTGTTTTTGTTCGCTTCTTGGTCCTACTCACAATGTGGTACGTAGTTTTCATAACTTCCTAATCAAGCACAAACACCTTAGAATTTAGACTGCATTATTATTATTTAAATATTGCTTAGAATAATGGTGGCATGTTGGGGGTAGTGGTTAAAGGGTTGTATCCCCTTGGTGTTTAGAGCACAAGGTGCCAGTATACAACCATTAAATGCTGGTGCAGTCTTGTACAATTCTGGTTGTGTACCACTTTAAAAGTGTGATAGTTTAGGACTTTAGTTCCAGTATACTACACTACACTATCATCAATCACTCTATTAATTCCACTTTAGAATCTCCAAGGATCCCAAATCCCAAACTTTCATTCCTGGGCACCAAACAACAACATACTGTACTACTATCAATCCCACCTTCCATTTTCAAACACACTTAATGCAGTTCAAATTTCACACAGACAAAAGGGAGATTTGAACCCAGACTCCTGGACGTAGGAGGCAGCAGCACTAACCACTGTCCCAATATCTGTATATCAAAAACACTCCTTTTTGTTCAGAATGCAAATTACAAAATAATACACAGAGCATGCTCCAAATTTTAGTGCCACTATTGAGTTTAGCCACTTAACACACCATTATTAGTTTTAAACATGTGTAAAGTTCAATACAATGTTCTTTATTTTCATTTTGTTAAATTGAAAAGACATGCTCCTATAAAGAGGATATAGCAGAGATTAAAAAATTACCCAAAAAATAAGAACTAAAGGAAGTTCTTTACGACTATGGACTAAAACAGCTCTGCTCTGCATCCACAATACACACCTTGATTAGGAAAGGCAACAAAACCACTAAGGAGTTAAAGTGCTCTGGTCACACATAATACATAACTAGTATAGGTTTAGCAGATTTTGTCATTATTTATTCATTTGTGTTTCATTATCTGATTAAATTATTTCCCACAATACCATTAAAATGGATGTTTACTTGCATTAAGATAGAATGCACAGAAGGACAGTGCCTGAAAACTTACATCTTTTACTTCTGACTAAATGGAAATCTGATTCTTATTTTAATGCTAATCGGTAGATTTATGGAACCAAAGTTAAATTCTAAAAACACTGTACTTTGGAATGATCAAATAATTAAAAAAGAAAATGCAACTTCCAGAGCCAGACAAATTAAAATCACCCACGGATTCGTTGTCAAGTTTCTTGTCCCTTTTGGCAGAAATAATTGTAACAATGTGTTATTTCATATTTTTTAATTGACCAGAATAGAATATATCACACATATTGGATTCAACTGTGTGATGACTGAGAACTTTACAGCATGTCCAGCACACTTTACACTCACCCACAGAATAGGCTTTTGTGCCATTCCAAAACTCCCCTTTTCCTTTATGAATTATTTAACTAAAGGTTTGCTTTGGTGTTGGATTGGTACCAATATTTTCAATTCACTATTGATACTAACTTCTTGAAACAAATAACTGATAACACCTTCAGACCCCCCAGCCCTCACCTCTCAGTTCTCATTCCATCCTCTATGGTGCATCGCACAATCATACAGACTCTCCATTATATTAAACAAGTACAAAGAGCTGAGCCCAAGATTTTTTTACACCGAACATTGAATTCTGGTACCAAAAGCACCCAATTGCTTGTACTGCACCATTTTAAAATTTTGATTTTTGGGTACTTTTTCCAGTATCATTATACCACACAACTCCAATCTGCTGGCATGTTTTAGTTAAATGCTCTGTTTTTGTTTCCACTCCAACATTTCAACAAATCACTTTAAATTCTTATCAAATATTCTGTGGATGACTCAGACAGTAAATTGCACAGACACTAAAGTAACAAAGCCGTTCCAAACCATAATACTCCCAATGCCATGTTTTGTTGATACTTAGACATTTTTGTTTGTTGTTCAGATATGAGACCTGAAAATGCAGTGAAATAGCTCAAACTATGACTTGACTGTCCAGGACAAAATGCCGTGCAAATTGAATTTTACACCCAGATAATCTCCAGCAAGCTTCAGTTGTGCATCACGGTACCTTTTGGTAGCCAGATTACGCAGTTTCTTTTTGACAGCTTCTTCACACAGTCTGACTTTGATTGTGGCAAAAGATGATTTTAGAACCTTTGATGTTAGCTCGTAAAATTCTCCATGGATCCCAGGTTTTCTGTTAGCACAGGGGTTGAATATTAATAGACTCCTCTTGTTAGTTTAATCAGTAATGTGAAATGTTCTCCTATTATAGAGAACAAACCATTTCTAGAAATTTGTTTCATATAGAGTAAATTAATAATCTCTTCTAGAAACATGGACAACAACAAACTTTCTTCTGTGAGCCTCCAGAAACTTTGTTGATCTTGTCATGATTTGCTAGAGGCCAAACTAGACCAAACTTCCCTCTTCATGTTTAGCTACTCTCAAGGGATTAGGTATTCATTTACACCTATTTTGCTGCATCTGAGACAATTCTTAATCCCTTTAGGGAATAATTAAGACAGATGTGGTTTTGGTTTTCCACCGCAGGAAGGTTGCTCCCCACAATTATTCAATCAACAAAAATGTAATTTTGACATACTTATTTGCCAAGTAACTTTTATATTTAAATGATTATAAAATTACCTAAATCAAACATAAGTAGCTTATTACCACAGTATATTGAAAAAGGTTTAGGACATAAAGTTGTTAATAAACCATGTCAATAAAACCAGGATCATTTTATTTTTTCCTCACATAAGTATTATGAATAGTTTTGATTATTAAAATTGTGCCACTACACCTTATTTGGTGACCCATTTTGGTTTGATGGTTTATGTTTTCAACCATTGATATCAAAGTAATTGTGATTTTATAATAACTCTGATCAGGGTGGAGTTGGCTCATTCTTAACCCTAACCAGCTCTCACTATAAACTTTTTAGTAGTACAAGATTAGGGCCACTAATACTCGGAATCACTTCTACACCTCAATAAAAAATAGTTACTGCCCACTACAGCTCTCCTACCTCGAACAAGCTGATCGCCTGTCAGAACTCCTGCTGTCAGCTTAGAAGGAGAGACTGAAAAGTGATTCGGTGCTGGACTGAAGAAACAAAGGAAAAGCTCCAGGATGACTTTGATTGTGTAAACTGAGACATGTTTAGAGGCTCCTCATTAGATATGGACAAGTATGTGGATGCCTGAACGGATTTCATCAAAAAAAAAAAAGTGTGGACAACTTTGTGTTAATGAAAACAACATGTATACTTCCTAATAAGAAATCATTGGATGACCACCAATATCAAGAATTTACTAAAGGCACACATCGATGCATTTCGAAACTGTTATATAAACATATTCAAGAAATATAGACACAAACTCTGAAAAGCAATCATACTGGCTAAACATCAATATGGGAATAACAGATGAAATTTTGTAGCTTTAACACGTTATACAAAACTATGGCAGTTATTAAGAATGCTTACATACTATAAAGTAAAATCTAATCCAATATCTTCATTTTTTCCTCCCAAACCATTTTTATGCTTTCTATGCCCATTTTAAAATGTGACAACAAGCAGTCCACCATTCAATTAGCTGCAACATCACTGGTTGATCCTTCTTGGTTTCTGCACATGATACGAGAAAGGACTTTAATGTCCACAAGGCATCCAGTCTAGCTGGAATTTCAGGGTGCATTTTAAGAACCTGTAGCAAGCAATTAGCCACTATCGTCAATACTGTATTTCAGTGAGATAACCTGTTGTCCCTGCCGGCTTCAAAATGAATTTTAATTAACATTAATTACAATTAAAAATAAAAAAAACAATTGGATTTAATTAATCAAAAAATCAAGATAGTTACAATTAAAAACAATTATTCACGTGCCAAAGAAAAAAAAGAAAAAAGTGGACTGCCTGAATTACTACAGACAAGAGCCACTCACTCCAGTCAGAATGAAGTGATTTGAGAAGTGCCACAACACAGTAAGAATATATCAGATAATCATTATAACCCACAATTTGCACATAACAGAACACCATACCCTTTACACTTTGTACCATTCTACCATCTGCATTATATGCTTATAGATTACAGCCTTACATTTAATATTGTACTAGCAATTTTGACCACCAAACTCCTATATTCAAACCTTAGCTGCATCATCTGCAACTTGATTTTGAATCTCCTAATCAACAAAAGTCAGCACTAATCCTCCAGGCTAGCCCTCTACTCAGGTGCTTGCAGGATAGTGTGCCAAGCCTCCAAGTCCTGAATGTTTAACTCTGAATTGCTGAAATTAAATTTCCTGATGATTCTACCAGCAAAGCCATGATCACCACCTATGATGAGACACACAAGAGGTCTTACCCCAGGACAACAACCTCATCCTTACTTAATGTCAGCAAAACCAGGGAGGTGGTCACAACCTGATTAACAAATGAAAACCAACAATATCCATCCAGTAATTAATTATTGCACTAGCACCAAGCTTACAGTCCTATGATTTTAAACTGACTTTCTTAATTCTATATTCTGGCAAATATTAGACCACTGACACTCGTAATAAGTTCAAGAACATTTTCTACCCACAAGTTGTAAAGTTGCTAAACATTCAATCATTAGAACAAATTTTGTATATTTGATATTTATATACAGACAACATATCCTGTATAAGGAATGCTAGGTATAACTTTTATTTATGTATTTTTGTCAACTGTTCTGAACAGACACACATTGTACTACATCCACATTATAAAAAACCTGACTTTTTGTAAGCCTTAAATCAGCTCTACCAAATCTACATATCCTTCTCCATGCATGTAATAACTTTTCTGAGACATTTCTGAATATTCATGTAGCTAGACTCCCCTCTGTAAAATAATGAAAATGTTTGTTCATAAAATCAAAACAAAAATGTTACAACTAAGCAGTTAAAAGGCTGATCTATAGGGTACCATGCACTTGCTCTTATTTGTGAACTTTACATTTTTAATAATTTTAACATTTAGATTTCTTGGGGCTCTCTCATATTCAGGATGGAGTCCAAAAATAATTAACCACAAAAAAAGGAAAAAATGTACCTTTTAAAACACTTTGTCACCCTTGCCAAAAACCTCTAGTGCAAATACTGTAACACATCATCAAATGAGATAGTCAGTTAAAACTTAAACTTCTGTATCACAGTAAAGTACAGCAGAACTTATAAAGAAACATTATATGCATGAAAGAGAGAAGTTGCATCTTTAGAATGTTGACTCAAAACTTAGACAACCAAACCTAATCACCTGTTCATTCTTAACTGTCGTACTCAAGTATACCTCACCAAGACTTACATTTGAGTACATGTGACATTTTTCTTTACAAAGCAACTTGTTTCATTTAAAAGCACTGCTATGCTACCTTCGATAGGACAGCTACTGCAACAAACAATTTAGAGTAGCATTAAAACAACAGTGACCCTGGCACAATATCTGATGAAGAAATTTGTACAGTTTCCTGGAAAGCAATAGTAAGAAGAGTAACTTGAGTCCCATTCTCAGATAACAGCACATTCCCATAGGATATGCAAGCATGACGCATTAATTTACCTGGCTTTTCCATGTTGTGTTCACAGTAAGCATCAACAATGAGATTTCTGGTTCTCCTTTAGTTGGGCTCTTTGTTTAAGATCTCGGCACATGAGGTAGGCGAGGCAAATAAACATTTTAAAAAGTCTGGTACAGGTACAAATCTCCTCATTGGTCTGCTTGTTTGTTATTTCACGCCTTTGGGGAAAAAGTCATGGCCGCTGGTAACGCTTTTAATTCCTGTTGAAAAAAAATGCTGTATCCCCTCAGGCACATTTGCATCTGCATATTTGTTACAGAGGCTAGCATTGCCAAATGAGCATTTGGATTTTCCATGGTGCTTCTTTGGGCAATTATAAATGCAAAATCATTGGTTTCTCTTTTACTATATAAGCAAACCTTGCTCTTCATTATACATGAACAGAGGTACATTTATATTCTCATTACTTTGTGGCAAGGGGTTATTTTGCTGATGAGATGAAAACCTAATTGTTCTCAAAAAGGTATGTGGTATCATTTATCCTTGGCAATTCTGCAGAATGCTAGCAGACATATTAAGTTTATTTTGCCACTCCAAACCTACTCTATAATTACCAGAAGCCTACTCTTTTCTTCACAAAGGTCACTTTGCAGGTTTGGTTTTCTTCATTAAGCTGTTTCGCCCCTTCCAGAAATGTGCTATGCCAGCCAAAACAGTCAACTATTCAAAAGAATGCAATTTCTAGTTGATCACAGAATTTAACCGCATTGAGTAGTTGGTTATAACACTTTTTTTTGCATTTTGCCAGTGTTGCACTTTCAGGGGAAAAAAGCAAGATTGTTTTATTATTGGCAACCTTACATGATTTACTTCCCATTCGTGTTAATATGTACCAAATTTTGTAACTGTTGACAAATTACAAAAATGAACTCCTAAAGAACAAGCAGAATGACTTGTTCCTCGATCTGCTCTCTGAAAACACTCATTCCACTACAAGGTCAAAAACAACCAGAGCTTCTCTAAGCATTATTAGATACTAGCTATCCCCCACGGCTCCACCTGCGTAGTAGTGAAACATAACATGCTTTAAAAATCAATACAATTTTTTTTTTTTTTAAATGTAATAATTTGCATTGAGAAGAATTTATATTGATAACTTTTGCATCCGAAGCTTTGATAGCAAAACCAAAAATTATAATATAAGAAAGTTATCTGAGGCGAGAATGTAGCTGATCTCTTTGCCAAAAATGTAAAAAAGTTGGCAAGGTATCTCTGGCCAAGTGGAAGATAGGTGCACTCCAAACATTCCCACTGTATCTGATCGTGTTCAGCTATGAGGGGAAAGCATCCCCCCACGTGGGGAGAAGAGCACATGGCCGTGATATCTCTGTCAATGAGCAGGCACCGTCTAAAACATACCTAGATGTGATCTCTCTCTCAAAAACATGAAACGTTACTCTGTAAAAATCTCTAGATAATGTCTGCTGAACAAACAGGTATCGCTAGCTAAGCGAAGGCAAGGTACGCTCTTAATCCGTGGTCCCGCCTCCCTCTCCCTTCGGCCCACAGCCTGTCTCTCGGATTCACTCGAATAAATCAGAGCTGCAACTGAACTATAATATATAGCGCAATGAAAGAATGTAAAATCGACCAGAATGTTCAAGCAAATTATAGAAAAAACCCAATCTAAATCCGTTATGTAGTTCTGTCTGGAAAAGTGGACAGACATGCAGACAGAGAGAAGTTGGATTTTATATATAGAGAGACTAGAAAAAAAAAGACAATTCCGGATCCAACAACAGCGTGCTAAAGGGCAGGCAAGCACATTGGTCCAATTAATACCGGCCAAGAAGTCTTTTAGAAAAATAACAGTATAGCAAAAGAAGATCTGTGCCTAAGTAGGTGGAAAAATTAAGTATAAAGCAGCAGCATAATTATTGTGCTACCTTAATTAGTTCATACAGATATTAACTAAAATATTCTGTTCACAGCTGCAACTTACAAATTTACAGTATACTTGCAATGCAATTATATTTTATTCATGATACAAGCAGCCTAACTTCAAGAGTATTATTATGCATGATGTAAGTACACCTTTCTTCACTTTATATGGTTTCTGAGAAGAGGACTAATTATATTCAAGATATTAATAGGAAGATAAGAAATCAAATCTGCCAGTGTTGTTCTTATGGGCTACAATATATTTTTTAAACACTAGAGTGACTAAAGTCTACAAAAAAACTCAAACCAGGACCACCTTAATCCATTTGCACCTCTCCATTCAGTGTCTTTTGTGTTGTAAATGTGTCGATAAGCCCAAGCAGTCTGCTATCCCATCCCAAATCGATGCAGAAAGGGCAAAAAGCTCTCCCAGCTCAAGCCTTGTTTATCAGGGAGTGAGGTAGTACCTAGAGCTGTATTGGCTAAATATTATATTGTTATTTGGAACACATGCATTTCATGTGTGTTCTGTGTCTACAAAGATCTATGTATGTGTAGGATGACAGGAAATGTAAGAAATATTGAACACATACCTAAACGTTTTTCATGTTTTAGTACTAACGACAAAATTTTGACATGAAGTGTATAATGTGTGAAGACTGAAGTCCAAATATCAAACAAGCACCTTCACAAAAGGCTCAAATATAACAGAACAAGTAAGCTTTTATTCAAGACTATAACCAAAAATAAAGAAATCGGAGTAGTGTACTTCATTATCACGACTTCTTTCGTAGTACAGCGGTAAGAACTGCTGACTCCTATTCAAAAGGTCACAGGTTTGAGCCTTCCCGTGTCACAAAATAAACATTTTGAGTAGTGAGCTGCTCTTATTGTTATTATACAATAAAAACACACATTTGATTAGAGTCTGTAACAGACAGGATAAATTTATGGTACTTGCAAAGGTTAGTGTTTCTCTATTCAGTTTTATTTTCTTAGTCGTGTTCACGCTCACCCCGATCTGACATTGCGATTTTCAAATAAAGATGTGCTATAACAGAAGTGAACTCAGATGAGGGTTCTAAATCGGCCAAAAATGGCCACCAAAGATACTAATACGATGTAAAACACACTTAATGCCACATCTACATTTTGCCAAGTCTTGGGAACTCTGCAACAGGTGGATTGTTTCTTGTTAGACCAAAACAAAGTGACAGTGTGCTGCAAAATTTCCAGTCTCAGCAAGGCTTGGCGAAAGTGCAAGCGAGACGACACGTTCACGGCCAAATTCCGAGTCAGTGCTCCACCAAGTCATTTGTGTGGGTAGTTGTGTCATGTGCAGATACTGTATTGTTCAAGTTTCAAAGCACTTCTCAAAATTCTTTCTGATGAACAAAAAAAAGTGAGAAACAGCATCCATTTATGATGAAGAAAAAAAAAAAAGTCACACCTAATTCTATATTCATACCTGTATTTCTATAAAAAAAAAAAGTTACATCTAACATTTCATTTTCAAATAAAATCTTTTTTGTAGTTTAAGAAGAGCTTGGAACACAGAGTTGCATGAGAGACAAGGCGGCAGGTAGAGTCTCAAGACTTCATTCAAAGTAGTAGCTGTTACTTCAGCACTCAAGCACACAATACAGGAGCTAACAAATGGGGGCAATCGTCTTGCTTTAGCTCCCATCTTCACATAGGAACACCAACGTTTCGGAATCACAGCTGTGGTAGACAAGGAGAGTGCGAGGAAGAGCAGGTCAAAGCCTTGTGTAAATGTTCTAAACATTGTGTGACAAGCAAGTTACGCAGTAAGCCAGATACTGCAGAGGATAATCAATCACTTTGCCCTTGAATTTGGTTTATCGGATGCAGCAGAGCAGCTGCAGAGCGGTCTTTGCCCCGCCGCCATTAGAGATGGTGAATTGTTGAATATGTATTTTCCTATTATTCGTTATAATAAAATATTTTTATGGTGGAATTTCGCTAAAACAGGATTCCACCTGTGTGAGACAAACTCCTCAGACAGTGCTTTGGTCAGGACCACATTTATGTATTTTTTCTCTTTTACATTTCAAAACAATAATACAAAAAAATGTAAGTGTGTACCTAAAGAATCACATATGCTTCCAATACCATATTTATACACTACCTTTAAATTTAAATTTTTTACATTTATTATGCTGTTCACAACAATATACTACATGTCAGTACGTAGCACTGGTGTTAATTTTCTTGATTTATACGTGCTGACATAGGTGCAGGGGCGTGAGAAGAAAGGGAGTGGATTTTATGGCAGTCCTAGTGCAAAGGTAGATGCTCCTTTTTATTTCATGTTTTTGTAAGATCATCAAATTAATGCTATATCCTATAAGTGCTAAATAAGTTCTCTTTGAGTGGCACTAAAACCAAAATAAGTTTCTAGTACCTCTGTATTTAACTTAACTGTGCCAGTCAGCTTACGGTGCCGACTGCCCAAATATGACAAAATTCTACAAAAAATAGAAGTGCAATGATTATCCCTATTTCATTACTCCAGTTTGAAGTATCTTTGCTAATCTATGCAAAAAACACAACATAACCATCCAAGTAATGCACAGTGTCAGTCTTTAAGCTAGATAGCACCTACGGAGATCTTTTTTTTTTTTTTTTATATAAAAAGAGTGCCAGGTGCAAAGGTGTAGGTAGAGCACTGTTTTTCAACCATTTTTCTGTGATGACACATTTTTGTAACCCAAAAAATTCCAAGGCAAGACAAAAGCTCTTAGATGTGCTAAACTGTCTGACGGGACAGCGTATCAAAAAAGCAGCTTGGAGATTGACGTTCACAGACACAGTACTTGTGTAGAGTGCAATTATCAATCACTGATGGTGATGAATAATTGAGGATAGTATTTGCAGAGTTTTATCACAAGTTTTAATGTATGCCCATTTAAGTGATGCATATTATTTCAATTAAATCAGTCTTTAGCAGTGCATTCAAAGTAAACAGTTGTTTCAATCACTTCATTTTTATTTTGACACGTTTGTGTCTCATATGCCAATTTAGAAATTAATACATTGGCCTTTTTTTTTTTGCCTTCTTTTCAACTTGCCTCTTAGGAAGGCATTCAAATTGTTGTACTTGCTCAAATAATATTGTGTTAAAAGTTCAGGTTTAAGGCCACTGTTTAAGTTTAAACTATGTCATTATATATTTTTTTATTCCTTTGTGTTGATTCTACTTTAATTTTGTGATTCAGTGTGAATTTACTCTATGATTTATGTATTAACTTTATAAATACACATTTTAATGTCAGATGGAAATAATCGAGATTAATTACATACATTTAGGCGATTAGTTTTTTTTTTTTTTTTATTAATTAAATATATACCATTACTGATACAAATACAGATTGTGTATTTAGAATTTATCTGTGAACATTGCTCTCCCCAGAAATGATGCAAAGTGTGCTGGAACAAAAACTTTTTTTAAATCTACCAAAGAAGCAAACATGGGGCGTACGCTGCAGAAAAGACCACCTTGAGATCTATAATCACATAAAAAAATTGCAACTCTCTGCTTATAGAAAATACTTTAGAGAAATAAGGCACTACTTTAATATATACATAAGTCACCAAACTGCACACACACACGGCCATGGCAAATGGTCTATTACAGCCAATTTTAAAAACAACACTATGAACATGTATATTATTGTGAATTTATTCAAAAAAACAATTTTATGGGTGTACTTACACTAGGCACATTCGTTTTGTACCGTTCCCAAGTGCGATTGTTGCCCCTCCCTAGTCCCCTGGTGGTCTGCGCTCACACTGCGTTTAACATTTTGGGCCTTGCACGCTTTTGTCATGACCACGTGACTTCACATAAAACCAAATCAAGATCCCAACATGGTGTGACAGCATGCATGTCAAAATGATTTTATTTATTTTGTGGTTGTTTTGGAGTCATATAGAGCAGGATAATACGCTCTGCTCTCTTACAGATTTGAGTGTGCAGCAAAGCTTTTTGCTATTAATCGTGCTGCACGTCCAAGAAGATTTTTACAGTAACAAATAATGTTACGGGAGGAATTTGCAGCTTTTTTGCCAGCTAAAATTCACGTTCATGGGTAAGGTGAGAATAAAAACCTGTTTTCAACTCAAAAGATATTGAATGAAATGAGAATTGCACTATTGCATCACGGACGTCAGGTCTGTTTTCCGTGCTCGGGCACATTTAGTAATCACACTGTTCCCGAATGCTACTGAACTGTGCTTGGGCCCACCTCTTCCAAGCGGGCCAGGGCACAGTACACTTGTCCCAACACAGAGCAATCATACTAGTCTAACAAACTAAACTTTGTTGAGTAACATGTGGACAAACGTGCTCGGGCACGGAAAGAATTGCCAGTGTGAGTACAACCTAAGAACACTTAAAAAGCAAAACATCCTTACCATAAAAGAGTGATTGTCAGTCAATATGTATGTTCATTTTATTCAATGCAGTAAATATTCCCTTCACTGTGCTTCCTCTGCTTCAGTTCTGGAAAGCATTGTACCATTATAGAGATCAACCTTTTAGTCTTAAGTCACCTAAAAATGGGCATCATCAAAATTAAGACTCAAAAGGAAGATGAAAACAAGATTTCACAGACCTCAATTTCTGAGCTTAGGTTACCCCAACAATAAAACACTTGTTGTTTTTATTATGTCTGGGATTCCCTCTCATGTTATCTTGGCTCTGCACTATAATTACTAGAAAGGATTGCTATCACATTAGGAAAACCTAAGAAGGTTGAAGTCAATGGCAGCTAAAAAGAAAATAAATTTTTTGACCAAGTACCTGGTTTATTAGTCAGTCTAAGTGCCCACTTTCTACTATAGTGACACACTCTAGGATTTTATTTACAAGTGGCAGAAACAATATTCTTCTTTACTGTGCTGCTGGACTTATCTTCTGTGACAAGGTGAGGAGCTCAGTAGTCCAACTGGACCCTGGAGCACAGATTAAAAGAACGCAATGGATGGATTATTAGAAGCAACAAAAACACAAAACTTTTGACAAATTCAAACATATAATGCTACTCAACATTTGGAAAGGTGTTACCTAGGACTGACAACCTGAGAAAGAATTTAGCATTATGTCTACAGCCATAAAAAATTTATGCAATTTAGCCTCCTTATCAGACTGAAAAAAAAAAAAATTAAAAAATCCAAAAAACATCAATTAACTCTTGGAGGGCTGAATTTTTTTTTCCAAAAAACTTTCTGAAGAGCACACAAAACAATGATTTCATACATAAATCAACATAAAATTTCTGTTGCTGCGTATTGTGGTCGCCAGCTCGCAGGAATGTGCAGCAGGCTGTCTGCCAGTCTGTCTTCGTGTGTTGGGATGTGGGAACAGCAGCGGTCATCATGGTTATAGTGTATTGCGATCTGGTTTGTATCCCTTTTTTCTTTGTAAGCTTTGGAGTGGGGGGTTTGTCCTCCCAGGCAAACATTGCCGTAGGCGCGTCAGCTACACAAACCTGTTTAGCCCCACGATCAGATGAGGAGCAGTCAGCTGATGCTTGTACCTCACGCTCGTGTTGATCACTTGTATCAGAATCAGAGTCTGACGAGTTAAGAGTCAAATTCAGCAATAATATGCAAAACGTCATCCATGGAGTGGTCTGCTTTACGCATTCGCTTTGATCTCTTGCCAGACGTCAATGCCAGCTTTGCCATTGTCTGTCCATAAACACAGGGAACCATGGTCAAACCAACGAAGCTAACTTTCCTTCTAGCAAAAAAAAAGAGTCCAATGAAAAGTTAATGGCGGGGTTTGTCACCGTTCACAGTTAATTACCACTGTTAACCCATCTTTTTGACAAAAGTCGACATCCACCCTGAAAGAGTTACAGCAACAGGTTTATTAATATGATATGTTCTTACAGGATGGAGTATAAATGACATCTGGCACTAACGGTAGTGGACTCAGAAAGTGGATGGATGGTAGAGCCATTAATAACTGTACTGCTGAACTTTGAGATGTTCCACAATTATAAAAAATAAGAACATCCCATAGGAAGCAATAATACAACATAAACCACTACAAGATAAAAGATAAAAAAAATAAAAAATAAAAAAAAAAAACACACAACACACACACACACAAACAAGCTTAGTTAGTTAATGTGAATCGGATGGATGGAAACAGTACAAGACTGAGATATGGGAAAATGCCTGCAAATGACCTGGCTTCAAGTCAGAATTATTACCCTGCAAATGCAATAAACATCACAGTCAATCAAGAGTAAGTGTTTGACAAAAACAAAAGCAAAGTCAGCAAGCAGCATTGGGGCATATATGTTTGAATAATTAATCTAGCACAGAACGCACTCCTGCTCGACATGCTGATCTAGCAGTTTATAATGCAATACTGTTTGTCACTCAAGCACCTCATTGACACATCTGCCTTTAGTCAACTTTATACAGTATCAAAGGATTAGATGGGCCACGTCATCACAGACTGACCTCTCCAGATGCTATCCATCACACATCACCTCTGCCTTGGTCACTGTGCTACTCAGTCTCTTAATTTATCAAGCTAGATAAGTTACATTTATGCTCTCTTTGGTTAAAGTAAATGCTAGCAACAAATTGTAATTTATAACATTTAATAGCATAAGGTATACTTATTAAATACAGAACAATGAGTTTACATATTGCACACTTCTTATTCTTTACTAAAGGTAATTTTGCTGATGGTTCTATTTTAACAGTGTCCCACTATGGTTAAGCACAATTATGAAAAAAGCTCTGTTACAGGTGGTATTTACCATAATCCAAACTGGATCAGAACATTCTGTGGCTTTCCTAACCTTGTGGTATAACACATTATTTTGTTACTGATGTCATGAAAACCCAGTCAAAGTTAAAACAGATGTCAGATTACACAACATCAAGTCAGAGGGCATGTCAGACTCGACAACAGTATTTTCTGCTATCCTCCGAGTATGTCATTTTACACGACTAGGATTCACTGTGGAGGTCAAAATACTGACTGCAATATGACTGTCCAGCACAGCAAGACATTTCCATTTTTTTAAAAGCTCACCCTGTTTACCTGACAACCAATAACATACTGCCTGATGTAGCCAGTGGGAGGCCAAATGAAGGGTTTACAGGTACAAGTCTAGATGCAACCGATGAGACATTCCATCATGGCACATAAAACATGAGACAGGCAAGTCTCTCCTCTGTTTGCAAGGGGGGAAAAAAAAAAAAAAACACTCCTTATATTATATGTACGCTACCTTTGGGTGGGTGCAAATTTGTAGTCAGCACTCAAGCATACAGAGCACACCTTTACAACTTCTTCACAGACTAGACAAACTCGGTTGATGGGAATGTTACACTACACAAAAGGCAGTCATATGTGCATACCAAGACTGCCTCCGGCTCGCAAAGATTATGTTTATGACAAAAAATAAAAATATTGTTCCCAGGGCTTTACTTTGCTTCTTCTTAACTCATCAGTTCCCTTAATGTGTTAAGATTTAATCGTATTGTGCTTCTTTCAAGACCACTATTGTGCTTAGCCTTTAGTTGGCGGACTACAGCATCAATCTTTCTTCAATCATCTGTCACTCCACAACTGTAAAATGAGGCCCAAAAAAAAAAAAATTTAACTTCAAGTTGCAAAATGTAATGCCATCAAATATCAGAATCTACCACATAAAGAGGTGACTAAAACCAAAATTATCTGCAATGTATAATGTCCGAACTGTAAATATGCTTGCTTACACAGCAGACAACTAAAATTGTCCACAAGCTAAGTTCTATAATAAAAAATATATTTTCAAGGTTACAAGCCATTCACGTGTACAAATAGTTTAATTGTGTTAAGTACAAACTGAGATCATTAATGTGCTATAGAGGAATCCACATACTCTTACACCTACAGATACTATGTGCCATTACATCTACTAAGTGTTATTTATGCTGACAGAACACTAAAGGGCTCTAAAGAGCACCTTGCTGGGTAAAACATTACCTGACTAATGGATACCATTAAACCAGAATATCAGTTAATTAAAACACCCTTTCATTTACTGAACAGTCTGGTTGATTTTTAAGGAGTCTTGACAGTTTTAGCAGACAGTATGGTCTAACAGCTGAAAAGCACAACTTAATCCCTTTAGAATGGAGGTCCAAACACCATTCGCTTAATGCATGATCAGAGCATCATACCCAAATTTACAGTGAAATAAAAATGCAAATTTTAAAAGGGAAGTTATTTCCAGGTCTAATTTCATCCAGTAAGTACTTTCTTATAACGATCGAAATTTGGATGGACTACACAGAACAGTATGCACTCTGCACTTATTTTTTATTTCTATGAGCGTCAAACTAAATGCAACAGAATGGTGTTGCTATGGCAATAAACCACTGAAGTCCAGTCGAGTACTGTGAAATAAACATTCACTAGTCATGGCTTGATACCACACCATTATTGGGCACAAATACAAACAAACTATAAATTTGATAAGCAATAGCTTTTATATTGCCCCAGTGCTATCCTGATACAACATTACAGTTAAAAATATTCTCCTTATACAGACCGCTAGAAACAGATGACAGCTTGCAGTTACCTTTTTTTTTATTATTATGCAGAAGATAAACTGACAACTGATGTATAGTTCTCACCAGTCAACAGTTATGAGCTATTAATCCCTGTTTAAATTCAAATTGCCCTCGCTACTGCATGCACACTATAAGACAGTGGTTCTGAACCTTTTTAACCTTGGCACCCAGTTTATCTCATTTTCTTCAGTGATCACCATTTTTAGCAGTTATCTAATCCAGCCAACATTTTCACTGAATGGCACAAATTAATAATAATTCTTTGCATTTATATAGAGCTTTTCACACTACTCAAAGCACTCAGCAATTGCAGGTTAAGGGCCCAACAGAGCAGAGTCCTTTTTGGCATTTACAGGATTCGAACCAGCAACCTTCCGATTGCCAGTTCGGATCCCCAAGCCTCAGAGCCACCACTCCGCCGTAATTAGCAAATAACTAAGTACATACAGTATTCAATGTTTAAATACAGTGTACACAACAGATGAAATACTCATCCAAAAATAACTTGACACATGGATGCTTAATACTACAAAGTAGATCAAATTGAGTGTCCATTTAATTTTTTTAAATGGCGATACAGGGTTTTTCCCAATTTTCACAATTTTGTCAAAATCAAAGTTAAGCAAAGAGAGTGCAGAGAGGAATACATTTTAGTTTGCAGGTGGCCAGCTTATCTAGAATTTCAGTGCACTTATCAAGGCAAGATGAGCTGCAATAGTGCGAGTTTTCTTATATTTGGCAGTTCTATGTACAACAAGACGATGACCCACGAATGTTTGTTGTTAAGACTAGATTTTCATTTTTTTCATTTAAAGATGTCAAACGATTTACTTCTGTGAGTGCCATGCTTGTTTTCCAAATGTCATGGTTTAATTTGGTAATACCACAGCACAGATAAACACAACGGTTTCACGGTAAAAGTAAATCTACATCTCACAAAAAAAAAAAAAATAATAAAAATCTGAGTTGTATAGGGTGGTACAGATCTAATTATTCAATTTTCATTACGCTATAACTTAAGTTTATTACATAGAAAATCACCCGAAAAATCCCAGACCATCGTGAAGTGTGCGAACTGTCAACATGAAAAAACGCCTTTGCGCCGAACTGGAATTGTCCTCGCATAAATCAAAGTCATCCAGACGATCTGGATTGGCATAATTAGATCTGGACCACCCAGATCTTTTAACATTCCTGTTTGGCTCATGGTTTTGGGATTAATCTTGTGAGGTTGATATGGAGATGAAAGAGTTAGAGTAAGTGATGCCATGAGGTATCTGAGGAACTTGCCCACATTTATTGGCTTTTCTAATGAAGTTAGCAGTGTAAACGGTCATCATCTCATTGTAACTGCACTTCTATCAGTCATTTCAGTTCCCCAGTATGCAGGAGCAAACTGTCCCCCTTTGACTGGGTGCAGAGTTGACTTTGTTTTCTTTTTAAAAACTTAAGCTGACAACCCATCTTCTGTGTCCAGAGACCCACTTGTTGAAACACACTTCTATAAGCTAAATGGTAAAAATACAGGGTGGCACAGGGAAATGGGAAATTTTCAATTGATGCTCAATGCAAGAACAAACACATTACAAAATACATTTAGTGATGAAATGTATTGTACAGGATATGCAATTAGTGATTGTAATCAATATTCATTTAATATCCATTGCATCTTTTGAAGAAATCATCATGAAGGTGTTGTTCTTTTCTCCGTATACATTCTAACAGTCTGTTGAGGAAATTCTGCATTGCTCGACATAACATGTCAAGAGAAATGCCAGCAATTTCCTCTTCAATCTTCCGTTTTAGTTCAGCAACTGTTGCAGGACGTGGGCAGTACACTTGGCTTTTAAGATAACCCCACAGAGGGAAAAAAAAAAAAAAAAAATCACAAAACAGTGAGATCTGGGGATGTCAGACCATGTAATGTCACCATTGTGTGAAATGATGCGCCTTCCAAACAATTGAATAGCTGCCATTGATTGTTGGGCAGTATGTGAAGTGGCTCCACCTGGGGACTTTTTTTAAGGCTGAACCCGTTTCTTCAAAGTTACACACATGTTGTAATCGCATGAGCAGGTGGGGCATGATCATAACATCCTAACTGGTAATGATGGCGAAATTCTCTTTGCGCAGCAGTCACACTATCACCTTTCTTATAAAAGCATACACTTGTTGTGCATCACTCCACTGCTCCATTATAACTAATGGCATGATGTTCTAAATGAGATTGCATTGGTCCCCAGGTTCACCAATGCCAAGTTACAAAATTTCTCATTTCACTGTGCCACCCTGTACTTTGTTTTATTCTCTTACTTTCAGACAAGATCAAACCTTGGTCATTCATTGAATCTAAATCCTATACAGTTAAAACATCTGTATGATGTAATTGAGATAACTTTGAATTCTGCTAACCAACAAGTGTTGCAGACAGAATGGTTCCCTCATTTCTTATATATATTTTTATACATTTAAGAATTTGCTCAACATAGTCCTCAGAAAGAAATTACACTTGTAATTTTGCCACACCACCAAACCAGCAGATCTGCTTTAATGACCAAGACATCTCCTACCCCACTCAAGGTAAATACTGTGCTGAATCATCATGGATTGAAACACCTAATTCTAAATCTTAAACAAAATTATAGGCAGTGTCAACTCACTATCAGGACACATTTTGATAAATGCTGGCCAGTGGTCAGATTCTGTTCAATTCTCTCAGATACATTTCTTAACACTTCCGAGGTTTCCCAGAAGGATCAATAAATGCCATGTACAGTATTTTCTTTCCAATTGGCTATGGTGGGTGACACAGCAATATGAGTAAGAAAAAACAAGGTGCAGATTTCTGAACCGCAAATGTGGACGCTCTTTGGTGTGCCCCATCTGACTGTTATTGGGTCTAAGGCATGTACACTCCATAAGAACAGAAGTGAAACAGCACTTAAAGCACTCTGCACAATGGTAGATGCTTCTAAATTTACAGTACTTATCAAACATCTTCAGCCTCATTTGCTTCAGTTACACTATAATGAAGTAAAAATAGCAGAAACATGTTTTCTCTCCCCACTAAGGAATAAAGCTTTCACAAACTGGTCAGTTAGCCTACAGCCTTAGCCAAAATTATATATGAAAATTACATCAATCTACTTATTACTCACTTAAACCTGAGATTTATGAACACTAAAGTGGGCTTAAACACAACACAAGTGCATCTCTGCTGCAAAATGGGGTCAATGACACTGAACGCTCAATTAAATGATCAGAACAACAACAGCAGCAGCCACATTTGATCTACAAAAACTGCATGTTCATCTTCCTACCTGGTAGTCAAGTGGATAACAAGTCTAACAGATATGGAAATTGCGATTACTACAGAATAATCTAATTTTTAATAATGTTATTTAACTAAGATTCATAATATTTTTTTAAACTAAATCTTTTTCAGTCTCAACTTTTATGCAGCCGTTTCTCCAAGTGATCTTTTCAATGGCTGCCCATTCTCTGATTGAATGTTGCCCATTTCATGGCGACCCACACAGCAATACTGGGTACTCCAGAGGCTGTGGGAATGTAAACATACAAACTAAACTGTACTATTTATTAAATGTAGCAATCTGTATAAAACTAAAGTGAAAAGGGCTCAGTCACCCTTGGCAGAGAAAAAAAAATACACTGACCTTTATGAAACAGAGGAAAACTGTGCACATCAGTTTTAGCATACAAAGCCACCACAAACATTAATAGTTACTATACAAGAGGTGTAGATTACAAACTTAGAGATTTCAAATAGCATTACCAGGAAGATAAAAATTATAAAAAAAAAAAAAATCAGCAGAAAAGGCTATTGATGTTGGTGCAGGTATCAGTGGCATTGCTGTGAATGACTTGATAGAAGCGGATAAGTACAATTGGTCTAATTTGTTTTGAACTTTATAATTTATTTAAAAAACACAACAACAACAACAACAATTCTAAATGCAAAATACAGAAATTGGCTGCATGCAGTGCCTTTTGAAACATGCTGCTTCTGTGAGCACTGCCAAGCACTTGGTATTATTTCAAAAGGTACTTGCCACATCCCTTTTCACTTAAAAATGTTAGAGCAGTCCCTCTCCTGATGGAAACTCTCACTAACTTTACAGTAAAAAAAAAAATCAACTTTTTCATTCATGGTGAAAGCAATAATGAAGCAATTTGTAAAACTGTTTATATTATGAGGAGTAACCTGTTATTCTGAGTAAAATGTTTCAGGTTAAAGTGCTGCTTTTCTTTTCACTGAATTATTCCTTTCCCAGTTAAATAAACATATAAAGATAAAAGGGAATGAACATAATGTCTTAAATTACAGGGTATTTTACATGCAGCAGATATGGAGCCTTGTAGCACAAGACTTTAGCTGCTGACAGCACTATGTATACATATGCACATGTGAGTTTGCAGTAGGTTCTACATGGTGAACATAGATTCTAATTTGTTTCACTGGTATAATGGACATAACACTAAATAAAAAAATGAAATATTAAGGGAGAATAAAGAGTATGGCATGAAATTGCAGTGTTTCTGGAAATTATGGTTATACTGAGCAATGACAGGCCATTTCAGTGGAAATAATATATATAAGTTTTTTTTTTTTTTTGTTTTTTTTTAATTAAGGGTTTAGGTATTTTCATATTATTTTGTAGCACAGGAATTTCCTGGATCCCTTTTAACTGATTTGGGTATATTTATCACTCTAAGATTGGGAGTGGGACATAGGAGATGGATTAAAAATTGTACAGGATGAAGACAAAAAGGAGGTAAAATTGAAAGAGAGAAGGGAATTACAACGGTTGGTTTCATCAATATACTAACAACCCAACTATCCTTCATTCACTCCGATTATGGAACCAATGTAGGAAGTACTTCAAGTTAGAGAATATTTTATTTGTGACACCTTTAAATGATAACCACATCTTTCCAGCCTCACAAACTTACACAGTTTTTAATGTTTGGAAAACATATGGGATTAAACCATTTACAGATTTGTATATAAAAAATGTCTCCAAATTTAATCTCCCAACAACATAGCCAGAATTCACTCTAGCTCCATATGTGCAAGACATTCAATTACTCAACTTAAAATCTGTTATCAAATACATCTATCTTGTTTAAAAAATTGTCCAAAATGTTTCCAGGGCAAGATCCAACCTGCGAACGTTGCAGTCGAGCTCCAGCTTCACTGGGTGTAGGTGTGTACCAAATAAATAACATTTTGGGGAAAAAATTTTGAAATGCCTATCAGACAGCTCTGGCGTCATAATCCCTCCTAACCCATTAACAGCTGTGTTTGGTTTACTCCCGGATGGGCTTAAAGTGGAGAAGAACAGACAAACATACTGTAATTGCCTTTACTTCACTACTAACAAATAGACTTGTCTTGCTCAACTGGAAAAATTCTAACCCACTTCTTTTAAATGAGTGGGTAACTAATATTATCTATACTAATAAAAGGCGACTGACTGACTCACTCACTCACTCACCGTGTAGGTAGAAAGCTGAAATTTGGCAGGCTCATTCCTTACAGCTCACTTACAAAAGTTAGGTAGGTTTCATTTCGAAATTCTCCGCGTAACGGTCATAACTGGAACCTACTTATGTACATATATATCGGACATAGCCTGCAGCTCGGTCGCCGTGTGAGGCGGAGTTGCGTCCCTCATCGTCACGCCTCCCACGTAATTGAGTGCCTGCCCATATAAGGCCGTCCGTCAGTGGCAATCTAATAGAAACACTCGGATGGTAAATATTCGCGGGTGAAGAACTGTGCTTATGCAGACGAAGATAAGATGGTCAGGGTGGTGTTTGGCAAGATGCATGTACTCTGAGTGGCTCACGTGAACTGACTGTAAACGCAGTACGCAGACAAAAAGCAACAGCTCCAAAGAGCGCTGAACAAAAAACACATTACACAATTGAGAAGGCAGCAAAAGAATATGAAGCGAATGACGCATACAAGCATATTCATAAGTGCAGCTAATGCGGAAACAAAGTACACGGTGGAAAATGTCAATGTCCAGCTAAAGGAAGACAGTGTAAAAAAAAACCCGTGCATGCAGTGTGTGATGTCTCAAATAAAGAGGAAGACGAGCTGTTTATTGATGTAGTAAGAAAGGAATCGATGAATAAAACCTAATATCGTTACGACGGTTGACAAACACGGAATTTAACTTGAACACAACACATCGTCCAAATACGAAGCTGATTGAAAGAAATAATGATAATCAAATCCTTGATGACAGCAACACTCATAACAGTGACAAAACAATTACATTGACAATCATGTTACATTATTTTTAAAATGTTTCCTTTTCTTTTTCATTACTTCTTTAACACACTACTTCTCCGCTGCAAAGCGCGGGTATTATCTAGTATACTATATAAAATTGCAATAATTTATTTAATTTATTTAAAACTTTTTTAAAACCTAGCAGGAACTAATCGATAACATTTTAGAATAAGCATTTTATGAGGGACGTTCAAAATGTTTCTGCACTTTTATTTTTGGATTGGAAAGGGTGAAATGCAGGAGGAGTAATAGTTGGTCGTGTCTGATAGTGTCATGTGACTAGTTCTGTCTAGCAAGCCGGCTGCCCTTGCAGTTTAGTATAAGAGTTGTAACCCTGTGGTAAAGATGGCTGTGAAACATATAAATTGCACCAAAGAGGAACACCGTTCTGTCATATGCTTTTTGTGGGCAGGTGGTGTGCTGGGAGCACAAATTCATCTCCACATGTGTGCTCAGTATGGGAATAAAGTTCTCTCTCGTAGAGTTGTCTATGAATGGATTGAAATGCTTGAAAATGGCTGTACTAGTGTGACAGATATGGAGCGCTATGAATGTCCAGCATGAAAGCAGCGGTGCATCAGTGGCTACACGCTCAATGAAAAACATTTTTTGCTGAAGGCATTAAAAAGTAGGTACAATGCTGGAAAAATTGCATCACAAAGGAATGTGAACATCTATAAAAGTGATGTACATATAATTTGTTTTTGAAGTTAAAAAAAAAAAGTGCGGAAACATTATGAACATCCCTCGTATATTAGAAGAAAAGACTCCTTTCTCTCTTTACTACTCTCAACCATTTTTCTCCGGCTATTGGCCTTCTTCTCTTTCTCATGGGTGGGGGCTGATTTGAATTTAGTTTTGTTAAGTTTACCTTGGAATGTTACATGCTTTTAATAAATTCAATACAAGATAAAAAATATATATATATTTAAAAGGTATAGTTAAAGGATAGTTCCATAACTGACAACAGACTAAAGAGTACGTCTGATTAATACATGCTTAGTTGGACTCAGAACAGTTTGTTAATCAGTTTGTTAAAAGATGCAATGTTTGAAATTTGTCATTTTTAACCTTCTGGGAGTAACTCTTAGGAGGGTTAGGACCACTGCTAAAGAATTCAATATTAGAAATATTTTATTCATGATCTGCAACTTCAAAACAGCATAAAATGACCCTCTACATGCCTATATTACCAATCTGTATTTTTTCACACTTTTATGAAAATGAGTAATATTGACTCCTTTAATCTCATTAGGGGGTGAACACACAGCTTCAACTCATTCCGATCATTTTTGCTGAACATACCTATTGGCTTAATCTTTATCATTAGGGTGTAAATTTCCTGCACAAAATATGGTCCAAAAATGCCTTGAAAATGAATGTTTCTCAGGTCTAGAGATCCAAAAATAATGGAAACCCTCAAAAAGCCTAACATCTTGCACGACTAGACAGCAGGACACATATCATATCATATGTGGGGCTTTTATCGCGAGTCAGGAGGCGCCAGAAAAAAAAAAAAAGTTGCTCTTATGAACACAACTGAACACGATTCTTTATAAAACTCACAATATTGGTCTTTTAATAATCTGAAAAAATAGAAGCTTGACATAATGTATTTGACGTGGGATATGCATCTGTAAATTCCTTTTTGACAGAGTTACTCTGCCAATTTTTTTTTTTTTTAAACCATGGGTTTATTTTGACTATATAATTGCATCCTAAGCAATTCTGTTTTATTCTTTGCAATATTGCTCATGCACTTTCAAATTACATTCTAATTTTGGTAGCAAAGGTTGAGACGCTTCTACTTAGGGTAAACCTTGGCCATTCCTACCCAGTCGGCCAAACTTCTGAAGCTTCCCACAGACGCCATCCCACATTCCCGTGCTCTGTTAACTGCAAGTAATGCCAAGATTACAAGGGACACACAACTTTCCCACACCACCACAAGCCACAAAGCTAAGCTGTATGTCTATGAGAGCACAGTGGTTGGGCTTTGAATGGAAAGCCAATGTCCCATCACTGACTGCACATACCAAATTTAATTTACTGGGGGTGGATTTACATACTCCCTGTTCTGTGTAATCCAGAGCCAAAAGTTCTTTGCCATAAACTGTGTTGAGTGCTGTATACAGAGATTATAAACTAGCTCAAGCAAGTGAAAGTGCTAAACAGAAACACTGAAACTCTGTTAAAACCCGAGGGTCCAGCCTAGTCAAGCAGTGTGTAAACAAGGCTTTAATTAGGCTGCAAAAGGAAAGGCTTCATGTTTCAGTGCTCCTTCCACCCAAACTCCATTCTATGTAGTGGTTTCTTTGCTTATCCTCAGATTAATCTATTTTCTAAAAGTTCTCAAGTATACATTACTCAGTCATGGGTCTACTCATAAAAAAAATTATTCTCCAGGCATACTGAATTTATAAAATTTACTTAAGTTAATTTTAAATTAGTATGCTTTAAGATTACTAGATTTTAAATACCCTTTTCTCAAAAATCAATCATAAATTATTCAGATGGCAAGTTACCATGTTTAGTTTATGTGAAAACAAAAGGAACAGATTTAACTGGTCAACCAATCACAAACACACATATCAGACCCAGTACAATTACTCAATTGGGGATAAAATGAGCTTGAACAGTATTTTTAGGCCATTCAGAACCAATTTTGTCTGAAAGGAAAAGCTGCTTACACACAAAGTACCATGGTGCTGTGGGGCTATGAAAATGTGACAATTTAAAAAAAAAAATCTAAAATCAATTTATCCATGTCAGGTGGTACTTTGCTTTAAAAATGTTTTCTCAAGATTTATTCATTGCAATTCATTAATACTGAAATGTTTGCTTAACTTCAAATATCTGTGTTCCCATTTGTTACACAGCAATTGGACCAACCAATTTGGCTAGTGTTAGTTTCAATTGTATGTGAATTCTACCACTCTTCCTTCTGGAATTAATCAGGTCAATTATACAGAACCTGTCAAAGTAACTGAAATATACTACCCCCCAATATTACTGCAGGTGGAAGGTAGGAATTAACCGTGGATGGAATGCAAATCCATCAATGGGGCAAAATAATTAAATACATTTCATGCACCAGGCAAATTTAGAGTCATTAATCATGGCACCTACAAGAGCTGTGGGTAGGAAGCAGAACCTATAACCTTATCACTTCCACTTAGATTAATAAATTAAAAAAATAACAAAATAAAGACAGTAACTAAAAATATGACTTGATAAGTTGGTTTTTTTTTTAACCCTTTTGATTTGATCAAATTTATACCGACATTATGGTGTAATGTATGCAACTAAAACTAAAGCATCCAAAGTCTAAAGACTAGACTACAAAAATGTCAAAACACCAACTGAAATTTTGCCAGAAGTTTTAGGTTCTCTTTTTTATTTATTTATTATGATTTTTTTTTAATTAATGTGACACCATTTGCCTAAGGAAGTTGCACTGATTATTATGTGTCATGTGCTGCTTACTTCTCCCAAGTCTATGCATTCTTACACAGAACACATACTTCAGAAATAAACACTTGTCTAGTGCATGAATACTAACATTTGACCTATTGACATTACATGATAAGCACATTTCAACTAAATAAATGTATATGAGTGAGAGGCATTAAACTAGACATTTGCTCCAGGCGGAGTGGTGGCTCTGAGGCTAGGGAGCTGCACTGGTAATCAGAAGGTTGCCAGTTCGAATTCCGTAAATGCCAAAAGGGACTCTGCACTGTTGGGCCCTTGAGCAAGGCCCTTAACCTGCAATTGCTACGTCCTGGGTTAATCTGCATCCATCCCTGCATGTAGGCCCTCCAACCTGCACAATTGGCACTCCAGCCACCATAAAAAAAAAAAAACCTTGCACTGTTCCACTCCATTTGAACTAGTGTGGTGCTGAGGTGTCACCCGTTGCATGGCTGCACCCGGGTCCTAATCTGCTTCCTGAGGTGGTTTGTTGTTTGGTGTATCAGTTCATGCTCCTAACCTTGCTCCAGGGAAACCAACAGTCAAAAAACCCTGCAGAGCAGAAGAATAATACAATGAAAAAAGAGGAAACAATTGCTACATTTTAAAGAGACAATAAATTCACATGCATTTTCTCAATGGCAGATTCTATTTTACTGTCTCAGCGGGTTTCTCATTCATAGCATGTTCATACTCTCTTACCCTGTTCAACTATACACTCTAGTATGCCTCACTTAAGTTATTTTTCTGTGCTATCCTCAAACATGGCACATATATAATGCAGCTGGTATTTGTGCTCCAGGCTTTATTGCAAGCTGTGAGGATTTTGCTTATTCTTGCAATCTTTACGTTGGTTTACGGATTTAAATGTGAAGCAGGTTCAAAGCACATGCAGTTGTGGCTCTATATCAGAATGTTCAGCAACAACTGGTATTAATGAATCAGGCTCGCTGGAACCTTACAAGAGTTTGGAGAGAAAAAAAAATAAAAGATGCGTTTATTCTCTCTTAATAAAATACATTTTCTCTATCTCACCTATGACCATGACTTGGATTTAATGAATTTGAGAATGAATGCATTGAATGCTTACTACAGGACTGGGCAGCAACCACATGTCTTACCCAAGATTTGTATGGAAATTCTTATTATGAGAAAGAGCCATTATATGTTAGAGATGTGCCCGCTATCTGGAATAAGGAAAAAGTACTTTTATAATCAGCTATCTATATTCAAGCAGGTTACTACAGTTAAAACAACATGGAATAACAGCAAAATCTTAAGGTCAGCAGAAAATAAGCGTTTATTTTTGAAAGCACTTGTGTTCACCGATTGCATTTATTAGTCTGCCAACAAATGTCTTGCTCTTAGTGTGAAAAGCAGCATTACGTTGTACACAGTGATAACCAAGACAAGAAACATCTAACAAACATACAGATTGAGGTGAATTGCTTCTGGAAAGTAACAACTAACATCAATGAATTCATTTAGATTTAAAATGAGACAACATGCACAAATACATATTTCTGAATTATTCTGGCAGTCTAAAACCCAGATAGGCCAAACGCGACTTCCCCCCCCACAATTTCAGCCAAAATAAAGCTAATCAAATGACAGCAGTAACCAAACTAAAAGCAGTCAGTGTAACTGATGGCGAATTCATAACTTTATTCTGAATTTTAGGTTTTAGTTGCATTTGCTGACTATGCCTTAAGCAGCACTACAAGCTGCCGCACTGCATTATATATATACACATATACATACACAGTCTCATAGTAGTTCAACTCAAAAATGTGGATTTTATTTTTCTACCAAGTAAAGAGACTTACTATTCCATAAGATTCAAATCTGAAATGAAAAGGCACACAAAAAAAATATCTTTGAGCTCCAATAAAAGACATTCAGTTACTGAACGCTATCATGTTCAGTTAAGCAGCTTTATTTTACAGAATATGACAGTGTAATAGAGGAACCAATACTCCTCTACTCCTGTGCACATGCTATGTTGTCATCTGTAGAAAATATACGTTACTTTAATTTTCAATGTAACAAATAGCGGGATTAATTTAGGTAACAGTTTTGACAGTGCTTGCTATGACCTGTACATATCCTAATGTTTTCTTCACTTCTGCCAAGGGCATATAGACAGTGCTGGAGTGGCACACTTGCACATTCCTTTCACTCAGTTTCCTTTGCATAGGACCATTTACATAGGCGTACTCCAATTGAACAGCTTCAGTATATGCTTTTTGCAATTGAATAAGCAAGTCAATGGATTTTTTTTTAAATAAATTAAATTCATTAGGTGCTCTATTGGGTTTTACCAATTAATATTAAGTAGAAACAGCCCAAAGTTTCAAATTACTGCCGTCATGCCAAAAAAAAAAAAATCAATTAATAGTCTTCACCCAGTTATCTGTGAAAAGGTGAAGCCAGCCATCTTGGTTTTTCATCATTATGTACATAACTGTCGAGTGGTACGCCCCCTTTGGAAGCCAACTGTTGTAGCAGACCCATCCCAGCAGGCATGTCACCTATCTAATTCACCCTGTGGTACATGGCCGGCCGTTCATCCCGACCAATACCCCCAGGCTGCCAGATGGAGCCCTCCTTGCAGCATAGAGGTGCCCCGAATGCCAGCAGGGAATTATGGACAATGAACTTTTAATGCACAGCCCTGCTGGATACCATGGGGGCCGCCAGGAGTCACTGCAGGGAGGCCAAGAGACTATTCGCCTTACGCCCAGGAAGTACGTCATAGTCACATGGACAAAGGGAACGATGTGCTTCCTGGGTGAAGAAAAGAAGGATTTTTATCTGACCCGGAAGTGTTCCAGGTCACATGGACAGAGAGGGTGAAACACTTCCGGATCAAGGAGTATAAAGGACTGTGGGAAATCCCAGACGGACGAGCTGAGTTGGGAGGCAGGGTGGCTAAGCGTCTGGGAGTGGAGGATTGGTTTATTTGTGATTTGGTTATTGTTTATTTATTTATTTATTGAGTATTGTGGAGAGGAGCGTGCTTAGTGCACATTATTATTATAATAAATTCTATTACGGGACTTTTATCTGGTGTCTGACGTGTGGTCTGAGGGTACAAGGGTGCAAGGAAACCCTAATCTGTCACAACCCCTATACGGAAAGATTATTTCACAGCAAGATACAATACAATACAGGAAAGGCAGTTCAAAGAGAGACCCCTTTCCTGAAATGTTGGGCATGTAGTGGGTGTCAAAAAGGATGTCAATACAATACAATACGTAGAACAAAACCCAAGTAATCTGCCATACAGTAGAATAGTAAAATAAAAATATTACAAGTATAGGGCTGAATCTAACAGTACAGTAGATGATGTCACATAAATATGATTTAGATTTGTTTAGAGTCCTCAAGATAAAAATCACATTTTTATTTTCTGATAATGCCTGCTTTGCAGGAAGAGGACCATTACAGATTTTACTTAGTTCACATTTAGATAATTTACTTATTATAAATCAAAGTGTCTTGAAGCCCCTGCCTAACCCCCACCCATCGCGGCAAAAATTGCCATAATACTCAAAATTCTATTCTACACGGAATTATCTTTTTTATCCAATCCACTTACTCTAGCTTAGGATCACACTTAAAAATAAAGAAATATTTCTAGTCTGGATATCTCGCACAACGACAAGATTGGAACTCTCACACGGTTTGCTGGATATAATCTTTTGATCACTGCCTTCAATTCCTTTTACTATGGGCTAGAATGCTCCCCATTATGGAGTAATTTCCAGTGCAAGTAAAAATTCAACAGCAGAGTAGTCCAATTTCTTCACAATTTAAATGGAATTATGTTGGTTTCAAGTCATGTGCATTATTTATTCTATACATTTCAACAAGCCAAGATCACTTTCCAGCAATATTAATGCAGTGATGAACTTCAGCATTACACATCGTAAACTACAGTGTTGCAATTCTCCTAGCTACTGGATATAACTTGATAGTGCATTTGAAAGCTGGCATCAAAAACAAAGTAAAAGTGGACCTGCTTTTAGTGGTCAATTCTTTGGGCAGTTGTGTCTACATAGGCCAGTCAACAGAAGGAGAGGCTGGGTAGCCAGCTGTTCTTTGTCATTTTATAGAGGAGTATGGAATGCAGTGAGAGTAAACAACTGCCAAATTACTCCCACTATACTAACACACCAAAAGAAGTGGGCACTTACATCTACACCTTCAGTTAAGTGTGAAACAACATCTGTAACTGTGCATGTTACTAAAAGGCACTATTTTGTGAAGCAGACTTGAGAGAAAAAAAAAAAAATGTAGGTACCAAATTCAAGTAACTGTACCTCTAAAGAAAATACATATATAATAGAAAATAATCATTCTCTATTGGTGCCCATGTTTTCTACATAAAGATTAAGTGAGGTAGACTTTAAATCAAAAGGAGCCAGCATACATTTCAGCAATGCACATATCAGCAAGAGCAGATCAAGTGGAGGGCAGTAATCTAAAGAGAGAGATGGGTATGGGGGGGAGAAGAATCAAGAGTGTATTAACGTCACTTGAATTCACTAACATCAATAAAAAGAAAATCATGGCAGGAACATTGGGGAAGATTTAGTCTTTAGAAGTGGGCGGTTAACATACTCTGGATCCATAATTATGGGTTGTATTAATGCTTTGTACAGTTAATGGAGAGTGGATAAGCCAGTTCTTTAAAGGGGAGGCTTCAAATGCAAAAGGCGATCAGAATGTCAGTCTGCCGTCTCACATTCTCAAGCACTCTCAATCTGAACTCTGCTATGGCTACAGCTGTTACTTTTTTTTTTTTTTACATAAAGGTGGCCTTTCAGAAATTTATATTTTGTATTTTATTGTATTTTTTCACCTAATTTGAATATATTCCCAATTATTCCAACAACTACTATTTATTTACATAGCTTAGGGCAACAAGCCAAAGAGTAGAATGAGCCTTGCAAACTATGTTAGAACATTATATAAAAGAGTTTGGCTTTCTCTAAGAATTCAATGATACTAAAGTTTTTTTTTTTCTTGCACACACTAATTTTGCATTTAAATGTTTCAACATTGAGAAATGCTTGTTATGTTCTAATCAGCCGTCTGAGCCATGTTCCATTAGCAAGAGAACTACATAAAAACATTTTATATTCCTTCTAGATGCTGCTAATTACAATACACTCAGCAAAACACAAATTGGTTTCTACATTAAATACAAGGTACTATACTCTAACATTTGCAAACCCATTTCAGATTTATGGGAGACGGACTCCAGTTTCATTAACATCAGGTACATGCAACAACAAACCTTAGAGAAGTCTATACATCACTTGTAGAAAAGCAATAGTGCATTTGTTCACTTTGCATGTTTTGCCAAATACCTACTTTACTAGAGCCTGCCACATTGCCCACCGAAGCATAGTCCTACAGTCACATTTGACTAATTTTAGACCCACATTGACACTGAATGCATACAGGTTCCAAAACCAGTACATTGGATCTGTGAGGCAGCAGTGCTACTTAATAATGATAACTTTTAATATTTCAAATTTACTGTGCACCACTCAGTACAAAATGCAAACAGCTCATTAAAATTCAATAGACTGCAGAAGTTTTAAGATGAGGCTTGATATATTAAGGAAAGCCAAGGACCTTTCATAAAATATATCACTGTGAATATCTTTACAAAGTAATCTGACAATTTGTTATTAATGGTTTTCCCATCTTTGGCAACTGGATACACATTTTTCCTTTTGATAGGATTCTGAGATGTTACTTACAGAACTACATTATGGGTCTTGTTTTGCTGATACAAATAATTTCAAGAGCTGAAAACAAGTGATTTCAGAGCAAAGACCAATTTGGTGAGCACAAATGGTCAAACACTGCCTTATGAAAGCTTCCCTCCAGCCCCACCATTTGAGGCATTATGTTGTCCTTGGGTAGTCCAGCAATAGGAGCAAAGGACTACTGTAGCAATTGGAGAGAATTTTATAGAGCTTGGAATGTAAAGGTCTTAGATGATCTATTATTTTTCCTAAAGCAAATACAATATACCAGCAGTGCACACTGTATTATGGTTTACTATTAAGATCAATAACATTGTTTATGGCTGTCAAGTTCAGATTTTCTCTACTTATCCTCTAAGTTATCATTTCAATCGCTGACCTAGAGTCGGAACTGTAAATCACTTGTGGAAAAGTAACACTGAATTTGATTTTGTTTTTGTCTAGTTACCACTTCAATAGTGCCCACGCCCTTTTGCTTGAGTTTCTCTTCACAATCAGAGTGATTACACACGCTTTAATAACTTGTGTTATTCACAGAAACCCAGTTTCTAAAATGCCATGTAAACCTAATTCCAGTTAGAGAAACCGAGTTATTTGTCTCTGAGAAACCTAATTAACAGAGGTAGATTTCTCTGCGAATAACTTGATCATCTGGCCTGTAAACCCTTAACTGGGTTACAATTAAGGATCTGTCAGACTGCACATCTGTTAGTTTCACACATGCTTTCAGCAGCCACAAATAGTAGATAGTGGAAGTGTCCACAACATACAATCCATGAGACAAATGCTTGGGCGATCGCATTACTCCTTCTCCTGGTTGAAATAATCTGTCTCAATATTTAAAAAAAAAAAAAAAAATCAGTAAATTTGTGTTGAGGAGCTGTAGGTACAGCGCTAAGCTCAGCAACATAATCTTCAGGTCAGTAGGGCAACATGTTAAAAGTAACTTGTTTTGTGTAATCCTATCATTTTTTAAAGTAGCAAGTAACCGGATGCAATACTTGGGTATTTTTACTTCACTAAACCAAGTTACTATTATCCCCACAGCACTGAGTGTAAAGCAAGAAGTACACATACTGGTATGCCAGTCCTTTGCAGGGCTCAGACACACAGCCAAGCAGAAAATAGTATGCTGAATGCAACCTCGAAACAGACATTTTATATTTGTCAGTTTATTTTTTAATCCGTCTATTTGTTTATAGATACATTGAAATAGTGTGACCAGTGGACGTAGTGGCCAATGTTAATACATCAAATCATCAGTGGCTCAGGTTGAAGATGTTAAAAAGGGAATGAAAGTTACTTCCTTTACAGAACATGAAGGACTAAACAGATTTATAAAACACAAGAAAATTATCACAGACTTTATACTTGTTTTCGCATTCACGGAGGCTGATAATGATATTTAACTTTTTTGTCCAATGTAATGACATCAGAGTGTTTTGCTAAATGAGAACTTCAGAAGCTTACTTACAAATGTAAATAGAAGTTTTAAAGAAATCAGGTTTCTGTTTTAAGCAGGTTAATCATCTTATCCTGGTTTTGTGTTTGTATGTAAACAAATAGAGTGCATTGCTTACCTTTGTGTTCTTTCATTTTTTAAATGAAAATCTGCTTTGCTTAATGCCAAGAAATAAAAGCACAAAAGGCAATTATTTGATTGAACTTTTATCCCTAACAGAGCAGAAATATTTGCACAGATTCCTGCAAGGAATCTGAGGAAATTTGATCAGAGCACACTGTTGACATGAAGCTGCCCTCAATGTCGTTCTGCACACAGCAGCAGACTGTCCTTTAGTATGTTCATTAAACAGATCAAAGGATAATTGCCTTTAACTTATAGAATTCTCATTGGTCACCCATCCAGAGCTGGTTACTGTCCTGGGACCAAAGCTTTGGGGACTGGAACAATGCCCCCATAACTTTAAACTGTACAAATAAGGTGTAAAAAAAAAAAAACAAACTACTCAATGGAATTTTTCTATTAGAACTGTTACGTTGCCTCATTTACTGATTGGTTTAACTGATTTTTAATAAAAAGTAGACAACTAACCAGACCACCAATATATTTGTTGTGCACAGCATCTCTACTGTATCTACAGTTCAATTGGAGTTTTATAAAGGATTTCCTAAAAATATAGTACAAAACAAAGTTATGTTCAAGATCCATGTTAAAGATGAAGGTTAAAAAAAAAAATCGAAAAATGAAAACCACCAATTCACTTACAAGTTTTTACCATTATTTGGGCCTGGAGGGTACTACTGAGGCCAAGGATTCCTATCAGAATCGTTACATCTTTGTATGGCTCACAGGTGACATTATAGATTTCAAAAATATAATCCTCACACATACATTCCCAAGCAGTGTACAGCATTAAGGGAAGGCACACATGAATACACTGAATATACTGATAGCAATAAACACACACCAGAAACTCCAGTTTGGAAAAACCACATAAAGATTAAAGACTGAGGTGGATGTGTATAACAGTATTACTGCATTAATCTTCGTAGTACATTTTGGTGTGCCATTTTCTCCTTCGCTCAGCAAACTTGATATTTTTCATTTAAATCTATCATCACCAGGTTATAAATATGGCCAAATATATATTACTTGGCTTGAGGCAACCTTGTGAGTAAAAGTTTAATTTCTTGATATTGAAAAGCAAAGAAAACTATTAGACAAGGTACACACTCAAAAAAGTGTATAAAAGTAGTATTTTCTGCTTAAATATCATACTTAACTCAATACATACAAGTACTGTATGTGTGTGTGTGTGTATATTATATATATATATATATATATATATATATATATATATATATATATATATTAAATACATATACACACACACACAAACAGGTATTTAAGCATATAAGTTACATGTGTACAGAGTAAAAGTAAAAATTGCTTATGTATTGTTAAAGCCTCCTACTGTTTTTGCAGCCATAAGCGTTGTGCACCCATACAATATTATAGCCTTCTTTGCATGGACAGCAGACTGCGCTGTTATGGCTAGTTTGTATTCATACAGGAAATAAATAGCTTAAACCACAGCCTTAAACACATTACCAGAAATGGCCAAACTAAGGGTAAACATGCCTCATCACTTTTTTAGTATCACATATAGCAAAGGGACGAAAAACCTTGAAACAAGACAAACATTATGGGTTCAGCCTGAAAAGGCACTCACCTCAAGTGAATTCTTGGATAAAAGACTCCGTGAATGACTTGTCAGGCAGTAGGGCACATAGCTAAAGTAGAGGAGGGAGGGGATAGAAAGGACGGACAATTTATCCAGGGCTATGCAGTCCATCAGCTGGTGTTTAGACAGAAGAAGTAACAGACAGTCTGATGTCTACAATTCATGCAGTTAAACATCCCATCGACCTCTGTGAAAATATTGGACTGGAATATTATAAAGCAGTTAGTACTTTCTGCTGTGACAGATCCAGAGATTTCATAAATATTTTTACGGTGCATTTAGCAAACAGAACATGCAGTAGACCAAAGAACCTCCTGCAGAAAAGAAGTAGGCTAACTAGCAATAGTATATAACATCTCCTGAAAACAGCCTGACTCATGTTTTCTCTATTTGTTTGGGCAGGAAATTCTTCCAAAAAAGCCATCTTTTCATTGACCAAGACTTTTAAGAAAGGACTTCGTCTCTTGGTTAATTGTCCTTTGAACAGTCCATTGGGTACGGTTAGGGCATTTTTTTTTTTAATGCAACATGTAGTTTCTCATGTTTAAGCACAGGAGAATGAGTTTGATGGGTGAATGGATGAAGCGTAGGAAAGTAGTTCTTATTTCAAAATAAGGCTGAAATTTTCCATGTATAACCCAATCTATTTGCCAATGTTTAAGCTGAAGAATTATGTTAAACAACTCTGGAACAGCTAGCTAGCCTGCTGAATGCTGCCAGTAAAATAGCAAAGACTGTTGAATATTTCCATTGCTGTATCTGGCTTTCTACTAAGTGTGCATTTCAGCCACTTATTTTTCAAAGACCAAGCACCCAAAGAGGAAGGAATACCACGGCCTTAACAAGTGACCCCTGGTTTTAATTAAGGGGCTGCCTAACTGACTAACAGCTATGGAAGTATAATGTTGCAAAGGGATTATTTTCACTTGAGGCCCATTATGGTGCTTTATAATCCAACAGCTCAGGACACTTAGAAAATAGCAATAAGCATTAAAAGACACAGTGTGCAAAATAAATTCACCATTACTTTTTTGGAAACAAATGTGCTTGTTCTTATTTCTATTAAAAGTATTTAAAAAAAAAAAAAAGGAAAAAATACATTATAGAAATGCAAGACTGACATGTGTGAGATTTTATCTTTGGAAATCCGACCTTGCTGCTTTCGCAAAAGCCAGCCACACAGGAAGTAACACTCAGACAAATACACCATACAAAATGTCTCCAGATAACCACTCACCTGGCTGCCTGTCATTAAAATTGTTCAATCATAGGAAGACAGTCATATCTATTCTTTCATAAGTATAAAGAATCAAATTTCAGTCATCTCACAAAGTTTTTTCTGTTATTTAATGTCTAGAGCCTCTGACCAACTAGAGGCTGAAGGATTCTGCTCAAGTGTATTAAATTCTCACTTCATGAATTTTAAAGCAGAATGTGTGTGTTTATGTAAAATTAATGAAATGTTGGACAACTCTTTAAAACTTTTTTTTTTTTTAACAAATGACAAATTCTTTCACCACACTATATTTAACTAAAAGAGTCTCCACAAACTATGCCAAATAAAAGAACAAGTAGTATTGTCACTGGCACATGTGCACTCTCAGGGTTAACACGCCACTATGTACTAGACCCACAAAGACAGTTCAGTGATGGTTCAATGAGTAAAGTGGGTCAGGCTAACATTACTTTAAGTATCTAGACCTCTTCATTTTTGGATACAGGAATGAGTATTTCTTTCATGTCTATTGAAATCAAAGTATTTTCAATGACAAAAATGGTATTATAAATTAAGGCCGACAACTGAAGACAGCTTTGAATTAAGGCCCTGCAATATTACTAAATAGGAATACAATACAGCTCACAAGATTACAAAAATGAAACACTTGCATCTTTAGGATCAGTCTCACAAAAGTACCTCACAGTTGGGTGTGCCTTGTGTAATACTATGCAGCAACCAAAACCGAGCATATGTAATTCCGACGGATTTGGTAAATATAGCCATAAAACATTTATAATCCTTGTTGCCGAAGACAATTCAAATGCATTTTCATAATTTTAAACTGACTAGTGGTAAATTTCAAATTAGTTTTCAAAAACAATTAAAAAGTGTGCCCTACTGCAAGTGAGACCTCTTACCCAAACCCTGGTGAGAGATGTGTTACTCAAAGAGTCACTGTGAATTTATTATTAGAATAGCATTCTCTTAATTCAAGCAGTCTAAACTCAAACAACAGCAATATCGATCGGCTGACACATGCTAAAGTGAATTCAATATAAAATAAAAAAATAAATAAAGATTTTAAAAGCAACTCAGCTTTCAAAATACATACTACAAGGCCAAATACACAACTGTGGATGTGATCGGCCAGCAGGTCAACAGTGCTATGAATAAACGAATACATACACCAGTAAGTAAACCAATGTACAAAATAAGAGGATGAATAAAGTTGAACTGTCTATAACACATACATCAGTCACTGAAATAAAAAAAAAAAATCCATGTTTGTGTGGAATTTAATGTTGCCTTTAATAAAATGTGTTTTGAGAACGTCCAAACAACATCTTAAATCACCACTCCAATTAAATGTACACTCATTTTTTTCAATTGTAGATAGAGAGAGATAGATCTACCACCTACACGTGCTAACTTAGGGCAAGGGAATTGTATATTAAGAAATCAGTCCCAATCAATAGAAAATATAGGTGGTGGGGGCATTTTAAATAGTAACAGTTTTCAAATATGCATACTATGAAAATTATATTTTAACAAAAGGTCTGATAGTTTAAGTTGTCTCCAAATAAAAACAAGCTGTCATTACTATTTTCTGTAAACAACTTCAGTTTCACCAGGAAATTTTGAAGGTAATGACTGAAGGTGAAGCAGATTTAAAACTAAATAAATAAAGACAATGAGTGCGAATTCATTTCAGTTTTTAGGATTTTTACAGGTAAAACTACACGCTTGTGTATAATTAATATGCAAAATGTTTAAAAAATAAATAAAAAGATGCCTAGGTATGCCTATTTCTAATGTCTTCATTACTCCACTATTTTGTTTTTATAGTCAAAAATTATACAATTAATAACTTCCACACTTTCATACCCTCTTCCTCTCATTTGTGACAAGAATGACCCAAGTGTACACCACTAAGCCCAATGTGTGTGATTGATGAACAGCGTAGCCTGTGATCAATGAGTTTTACAATTTTGCAGAGTTTAAAAGGGCTTAAGCCTTTCAGACCCCATCCCTTCAGTAAGAAAAGGTGAGCATGAAAGCTGCCTAAAATGGCATAATGCCACTATCTGCGTACATAAGCCCAAAAAGGGCTTCTATTTCTGCACAGCAGTTCTCATTATCTTCTTTAAAAGAGAACAACTGGAATTCAAAACTGAAAATGAGACCATCTTTTGAATTGTACTGGTGTACAATTGGTACCATTTTCAAGAGCCTGATGACTACACTGGGATTGTTCCTATGACAGTTTTAGATAAACCCGGTTTTCTCACCTCACCCCAAGGTTAAAAAAAAAAGGGGATGAAAATTAAAAATAAAAAAAAAAACACACCTAGCTGAGATTAAGCATGTTTTAAAAAGACTCTGCTTGGCTCTCAGTTAAAATAAACACTTTTTACGTGGACAAGAAAAAGGTGTTAAATGCCTTAAGTACACATTCAGACTCAATGTCCACTCTCGCTTTGGTATATGAGTAAAAGCATGAAGAAGAGTTAAGTCTTCTTGGACTTTATATCACCTCAGTATGGAAAAACTGAAAAGGATTTAAATAATCATCATGCCTGAATATGTAGCTACTAATAGCTATGTTAACCTAGTTATTGTTGGCAGAGATAAACCACAATTGATCTTGATTTCAAATGAAGTTGATCAACTTAACATTTCATAATCTAATCAGCAGGAAACACTTTTCCTTGAATTCACCATGTGCACTTATTTAAGTGTTAAACTAAAGTTTATTGTATTGTATTTCAGGATAAACAAAATTAAGCAGTCACTTCCAGGTAGCACAATTATCAAGCAAATTCAAATGGACAATTTCTCAGCTATTTGAAAAATCTCATCTTTAATCCACCACAAGGATCTAAATGATGCCATACAGTCTACTTTTTCTCCAGGTCTTCCTTTTCTATGCTTTTAATCATTAGTATTGGCCAAATCTGACAATTCCTTGAATCCTTGATTTGCTCTCTATGGAATCCTCCCCTTTCTCCCAAACTCCTGATTTTGCAGCTTTCTTGCCTTGGATGTTCTGTCTCACTATCCCTACCCAGACACACACACACACACCATCAACCCCCACCCCCTTTCCCATTTGTGCCTTTGTGCTGTTCAGCAATGCTGCCTGCAACTGTGCCTCATGGTGAGCAGCCTTTTTTTTCCTTAATCTGGCATTTTCATCAAGTTCTTCACTCAGAGCTCCCCAGTCAGCCATGTACTACAAGCCTAATAATTAAGGTCTCTCCTTTTTTGGCAGCTCGTTCATGTTGAAGGCAAACCTTAAATAGCAAAAGTAACCTTATTTTGCACACCACCACCTACTAATGCATGACAAATAAATTACCTTTATAATATATTATTAAATAAACAAACAGGAACTAATGAGAATTAAGAAGGAAAAGGTAAATATGGGCCAAAAAATGAAACATTCACCTTGGATTCAAATACCAAAAAAAAAAACCAAAATACAAACGTGCAACAAACCTCATAAATTTCTCAACACTGTCAAAGACATAAAAGCATGAATAAATAAAATACATAATCATAAGTCAATCTGCAATCTCCAAAAAAAGAAAAAACACACAAACAACTTTTAGAAACTCCTTGATGAATCCTTTAACATTTTAATTAGCTGTTCTCCAAGATTGGAGAAAAATAAGATTTGATCAGCAGAAAAAAAAATAAAATAAGAACTTCTGCAAAGCAGTTTTTATTATCTACACCTTGTCAGGTCCTCCAAGGTGCTTCAGGATCACTGCCCTGTAACCACAAAACCAGCTGTCAGAAACAGCTGGAAATGTCCAGGTAGTAATAACACTTGGCAAAAAAAACGCATCTGGGTGATGTTCAATATATACCATTTTAGACAAATAATTTTAAGAAAATTGCATTCTTTATACTTTCAAACTATGAGGCATTAACTAATGCTACATGTTGATCCACTCTTTTTTTTACCTTTTTCCAATTTGAGGACACAGGGGCTGTAACTTATTCATGAAGGAACATGTTGAAGATAGACTGGTTTCCCTTTCTGCCAGGGTTAATTCCTATCGCATGGCACACTCACACAGGGCTGTGGAGTCTGAAGCAATTATTGGATTACTGGAGTCAGTAAAAAGGTACCAAATACATGTAAACTAAAATATAATGTGCTAAAGCTTCCAATTAAACATATACTATTTGATTAAACTATTCCTTCTTCTAGTCTTTTGATAAGTTTTTTCCTTATTTTTGTTAACTCAAGTGTGAAGCAGCAGAACAGATACATATGAAACAAACGTTAAAAAAAAAAAAAAAGATGTACCTGCTGCGCTGGAGCTGCAGAGTCAAACAATGGAATGATCTAGTCCCCCGCCGCCACCTCGTAACATGGCCAACATGTGCACCAAGAGTGGAACTCTGAGCACAATTTTCTATATTTGATTAACTTAATGCCAGTTTGTGGCAGTTTCTTGTATTATGTTTGTTTCCTCTACATCTTTTGTTGCCAGAGGCATGGTGGTGCAGGCGTAGTGATTAGCACTGCTCACGCACAGCTTAAATCACAGATTTGGCCACAATAATTGGTCCAGCACAGTTGGCTGACTTTTCCCTAACACCCAGTGACACTTAAGACCATTTAACACCTTTATCATCCACTGAAAACTAGTTCAGTTCTTCTTTCCAATGCTGTTTAACTGTCTGTACTGTACATTTTAAATACCCTTTACTATTCCTGATACACTTTTTTTTTTTTTTTTTACTAATTTCTACTTTTGGGATGAACTCATCCTTCATTATATGTAAAATGTTTTAAATCTGTTCCACTGCTACATACTGTTTCTACACTTAACTTATCCTGGTTTATCTCTATTAGAATTTAGTACATCTTTTTAAATTTGCCTTTCTTAAAGTAGCACTAGTATGTAAATTCCCCCTTGGGATTAATAAAGTATCTATCTATCTTAACAGTTTTAGTCTTTGCATCCACATTCTGCGAAAACACTGAGAATTGTATAATATTATGATAACGTGATCCTAGCAGTTCAATCACCACTACACCCTGAATGTTATCTTGATTATTACAACATTATGACATTGGTGCTTTAACATACTGTGAAAAAAAAATAATAAACTCCTGCACTCTACCTTAATATTAAGTCCTCCATGACAGTAATATCCCCCTGTAAAAATTTTTAATATTATTAAAAAGATGCGCATTGACATTACTGTCTGCATTGGCGAGTCTATTCCACACTTTTAACATAAGGCCTCCCTACTGCTTTCCAGACAAACCCAGATGTTCTCACTAAGATGTGGGTAATCATCCAGCTGAAGAAGATTTGCATTTAAAAGGCTACTAAAATGTAAACGTGAAAACAGAACACAAAAAAGATATCCGATGATGTACAGTGCATTCCCAAGGAGACAAACATTTATCAAGATTATTATAATGCACACATCTCTCACCAAAAACACAATTAAACTAAAACGATGTGGATAGAATTTTAAAGTGATGACTGTACTTTTTGCCTAAGTTAGTTGCTTTACTGATAAATATCTCAAAGACAACAGAATACTTTTCACACCAGCTTATAGTGTTTAAAAAAATGAATGGGTCAAAAAAGTTGTGTCATTTGGCAATGCTTCAGTACAAACTTTGATGTTACTGTCATGCACGTTCCAGGAATGGCATGCGAGACTAAAAACAGTTGGCTATAAATGTGGTCTCAGAATTGATAACAATCCATAAGAAATTACATTATGCAAGCTACCCATACAACTTTGACAGCAGGGGATAAAGTAGGCATTGCTGTTGGCGTAATTCACCAAGGGAAGGGCACAGGCTCAAAGTCACTATAGTATATCATCTTAAACCGCCTCTCTAAGCAACGCAAAATGAAGAATAAACTGAAAAGTTTTCTGTTTTCATAATCACCTCTTACACTTTTAGCTCAAAAACATGGTTAAACTGTGTCAAATTGGGAATAATATGCATTTTAAAACTTGCTCCACTTAAGACCTGGACTATGATCATGCAGCAGGACCAAAACCCATTCCTCTTTTTCTTCTTGATCTGCCCCTTTGCCTAACTCTTCATGCTGGTATTTACGTGTCTGATCCAGGCTTGGAAAATGAACTCTGAAAAAAACACAGCATGTGCAAATGAACCGCAGCGTGTACAAGCAACATTGTTAACATGAATAAAATAATTCAATCATTTATGAAACACATTTTGTCATGAAAACAAGTGTGCATTTTTGTCTTTTTAAATATTTACTAGAAATGCATACAAGGTCACCTTCATCTCTTTCTAACTATGCAGGAAGATGTTTTTCCAATGTGGTTTTATTTGTGTAGCATCAATCTACCTCTGCCTACACAAAGGGATCCCTGCCAAAGTGAAATTAAACATGTCACCTCCTTTAGCTCAGTGACCTATGTTATTAATCACTTTTCATCCTTCACAATTTATTTCAGGCATAAGTTAATGACACCAATCAGCTATGTGTGCAGAGAGTGTCATGAAGATAATCACTTTGGTTTCAAAAGACCACACCTGAATCATGTCCAGAGTGTCAATATGTTGCACAAGTATAGAAAGCTTATTGAAATGACCCGAAAAAAACAAACTGAACTGAAGATGAAGCCAAAGGTGTACAAAAGCCGAAGAAATCCTCACAAATTTGAAGTGTAGTAAAAAAATACCATTTCTGATACCTCCACCTAATTTGAGCAGACTGCCCAAAGCAATAGTAATTAATAACCAACAAAAGACATGCAAAGCTGTTGGGTAATACATCACTACCTACTGGTGCAGTAACTTAATATGCCAGTCTTTCCCAAGGACTGCTACAAGCACAAATGTCCATGTCACGCCCAAGGGGCTCCACTATATTATAAAGTACATCTAAATTTATTCACAAATTCATGTTACTGCCCCCAAGGGAGTTTGTTTTGTGCATCAACAACATAGATGTTACAACAAAAATATCACAAAAAAAACACAACACACTACCTATAATGGGCATTTATTGATAGAAATGTAAACTTGGGAATTTTATGTCATGTTCTAAAACATGAGGATAATACAAGTGCTTCACAAATCTGGCAGCTGACACAAACAGATCACATCAACCAGTCCTGATCACTAAATCCTGATGCTGACTTGTATATCTCCAACTTTTAATACAAACAATTAAAAATGACAGGAATGAACACCTTAAAGAAAAAAAAAGATATTTCTAATTATGGTTAAACTAACTTCCTAAACATACAGTCATTTAGTGCCTTTAACTACCTTGCCTCAATCTAAGCAAATTCATTTTCAAATTCACAGTCGATTTTAATACCAAATCCATTTAGCATTACGGGCATCAACTGTGAGACATCTCTTTCTAAAAATCAATGACCATTTTCTCTGTTTTATTTGTATTAAAAGCAGTAAATTATCATGGCATTAATTTAAGGAGAAATGAATCCCCTGTCTGTGGCGATTTCTGCCATCATTAAGAACTTCAATAGGACAGCATGGGTTACCCAATCATTAGTGTACAACATAAAAAAACAAGCCCACCAGCTTCTGGTCTTTTTCACATTTTTAAATTAAACAATTTATAAAAAAAAAATGTTAAAACGGCACAGGGTTAGCTTGACATATGACATAAAGCAAATATTTGCAAACCTTTAAATTTAATCATGCCACTGCTGGCTCGTGTGCCTTCTAAACTAACAGGTTATCTGGCTTCCCGATCAAAAGAATGGAAAATAAAGATGTGGAATCCGTCTCATTTTACGGAATCGTAATTTATACATTATAAAGTTTGGGTACAATTTAATATCTGGCTCATTTAACGTTTTTTTCCAATATTTTGTAAAACCAAACTACTAAAAGCTTGTATTTGTCATGTCCATTTAACCCCCTTCAGTCCTTCACAAGTACATTTCCACCGATTTTTAAACCTCTACTTTTACTGCTAAAACATTTAAACAGCTTCATGAAGCTCATATCCCAGAGTAAAAGCCTCGATACGAGAAGGTTTACGAAACTGTGATGGGTAAACTATCCAGCCATGTGACCCCCAATCTGGATTACGTGCGGGTCAATAGTGGTAAGAGAAGTGATTTACGACTGCTAGAGACGGCGCCTTTTCATGAAATTACAGTTTCAGAAATGAATGAGGCTCAAGTAAACCTGACAAACTACTGGATGTCAGAACTTCTGAAAAAAATGCGCCATGTTTGGTTTTCCATTCAAATAAAATCGACACGACCGTAACAGAGAAAGAAACGGTAATGAAGTGGCTAGGATGAAGTCCCGGGGTCCTTGCATAGTGAAGACTAATCATTTCTCTTAAAGCGCCTTATACGTTAATCGTGTACAGTAAATAGATTAAAACGAGAGAACACTAATCCTTGGGAATCCTAAATCACAGTAAGATATATACACACAGGAGCGCTAGCGCTTTGCTCTAGGCCACCTGGAAATGGAAATGTGGAAAAGAGCATATCCCCTTCATTCTAGTCTGGCCATTTAAATGAGGCACATATATCTGTATAATTTATATTGTCTTTAAAATAATATGATCAATAGCAACATTTAATTTTGATTGAAAGTGCGTGTTTCGGCTGGATTATGCTAGCCATTACTTTAAAAATGGAGGGGGAGGCTAAAAACAATCAGCGCAGCCGCTCCTGGTTAACTACAGTGACGAATCTCAGTCTCCGTTCAAAGGAGCCAAGAGGCGCTAAAGAATTGCAGTCCCCCGATGAAAACGCATCCATATCGATCTGCGACTGATTGTCGCGTTCACCCGCTGGAGCCCGCCGACTGTCATATGGGTATCGTTTCAAGGGGGCAGCTGTTATTAGGCCCTTAGGTTTAGTACGCGCCAAGAATGCATACTGAAGTGCTAACAGTAGCGTGTCGCACACAATACGACGGCGCACCAAGCGAGCAAGCAAAGGCGCAGCGCAATACTAAAAGCATTTTCCTTCTGATCGGTCCACTAAAACACTTCCCAACTCCCACAAGTGCACACGCTTTCGGATCGGTGACACTTAAGGATTTAAAGCGCGGACGTTTTTCCAATCCACTAGAGAACTGGCATCCCAGTGCCATCTACCTAGACTTCAAACCCCTTTACTGACGCAGCGTTCTGCTGTTCGCTACGTATTAAGAGATACAAGCATTGAAATCTAGTTGGTCTCACTGCATTCAATTCAAAGCTGGCGATAACTACCTGCGGAGTGGAGATCGAATGATCCACGTCTGTATCAGCCACCTAAATAATGTACCTCAGTTCTCTTGTATGAAATTGCAATCTACACTAAAACTACCCAAACAGATGTGAACATATATCCTGCACACAAGCACCACAGCCTTGTGCCGAGGTGTGACTCCCTTTTTTAAACAATACCAACCTGTGCAAATTTAGTCGACTCGTCAGATTGTTGCATTCCAGCACTCGTGGACTTCGAGCCCCACAGCTTCAACCCTAGCGACTCGATCGAGACTCCGCAGCGCCCGCTGATCGGCGGACAAACCCCGCAAAAGAAACTCGGACCAGCTTTACCATAACCTACCTTTATCGGTGCTCTTGGCTGCGGTAGTGAAGAGCAAAAGAAGAAGAAACGTGAGCGAGAGGAGCAAATGAGCTCCCCTCTCCGCCATCACTTTTGCAAACCGCACACTTGTTTCGTTGCAAAGGCTTCCACCAAAAATGCTTTAAATCCTCTTCGTCCTTCTTTTCTTCCCTAACCCCCCACCCTGGCCAAAAATAAATAAGTCCCGTACTGCTAAATAATATTAATGAAAAACATCTGGGCTCGACTTGTTCGACAACAGCCCGGTCGAAGCATGAGGTACAGGCTGAGAAATATGCAGAAGCGAAGGACCGATTGTTTTCTTGAACTTAGAAGGTAAAGGAGGAAGATGGAAGTCAATCCACTGCCAAGGAGAAGACGTCTTCAAAAATAATGGCATCGATGACTGCAGCTGTTAAGTGAATTAAATAAAAAAAGAATACGTAGGGTGAAAACCTCGAACAGAAAGAAAGCAGAAAAAAATGGGAACCGAAAAATCCAAGCCACCTCTCGACGCTGCCACTTTCTGCGAACAGAAAGCAACTGCAGCGTGCATAAGGCAGGAATTCAGCGAGAGCACAAGTAAATCCCGGCATGGAATTCCAGGACGGAAACAGGAATTCCGAAAAAGGGAGTCGACAAATAAGAGATGGATAACCGAAGCTGGAAGGGCAGTGATCGACCATTTGATCCCGGCATGCTGTATATCTGAACATATGGACATGCGAATGTTGATAGACGAGAGGAGGGCATTCAGTCCATCAGGTTCGTTTGTTTATCTAAAACCTAATCTGTCACAATATCTTAACCAGAAAATAAAGGTTGTCAAGGTTTCTGCTTCAACTACATGGCTCGGTAGTTCATAACTCTTCGAGTAAAGAATTTCTTCCAGGCTTCAATTCTAAATGGATTTCCCCTTTAATTTCCACTCGTGTCATCGAGTACTTGAACCATCACCGTTTAAGTTGAGAACATTCTGTTGCATCTACTTTATCACTGCCTTTAAGAATTTTGAAGATCTGGATTAGATCCCCACACAGTCTCCTCTTCTCGAGACTTAATTTAATTTTCTGTCTGTCACAATACGAAATGTACTTAAGTCCTGGGATGCATCTGGTTGATCTCCTATGTACAGCTTCAGGTGTTGCCGAGTGTTCCTTGTAGCATAGTAACCGGAAGTGCTCACGATATACCAGATACACTTCCACTAGTGCATTATAGTCTAAGCAGAAAATATCTTGATTTATATTTAGCAGGTTTTACGGTATCATCTATCATTTTATTTGCCTTTTCAATAGCTTCTTCACATTTCTTAAATAATGACAATTTGTCAACATAAACACCTTAAATCCTTTTCAGAGGTTGATTCCTTTAGGACAATGTCTCCCATCTTGTATTTACTGTATATATGATGTCCTTTTTGCCCATGTGTAGCACTTTGCACTTTTCTATATTAAAATGCATTTTCCAAGTGTTCACCCAGTTCTGAAGCTTGTCCAAGTCTTCTTGAATTGTTTTTGCCACCTCCCCAGTGTTTGCCAGTCCTACAATTTTGTTGTAATCCGTGAATTTCACATGTTTACTAACACTACAGAAAATCAGTCACTTCTCCATTTTCAACTGACTGCGTAAATATGTCTAATAAGGGATTATAAATGATGTCTTTCATTTATTACAATACAATTGGTAAAATCTCATTAGGGTTGTAGCCAGAGTAGTAGTCTTCAACATACCAAGGGCTTGAAGTACATTTGACTCTTCTATTTTAAAATCTATTAACTCATTGCTTGTTTTTATTTCTGTATGGAGCATTCCATTTATTTCTTCCATCCCTCCATTCTCTTTCACTTATCCGAGATTGGGTTGTGGGGGCAGCAGCTTGAGCAGAAATGCCCAGATTTCCCTCTCCTGGGCCACTTCTTCTAGCCCTTCCAGGGGAATCCTGAGGTGTTCCCAGGCCAGCCAGGAGACATGGTCCCTCCAGCGTGTCCTGGGTCTTCCCTGGGGCCTCCTCTCAGTTAGACATGCCCAGAACACCTCACCAGGGAGGCGTCCAGGAGGCATCCTGATCAGATGCCTGAGCCACCTCATCTGACTCCTTTTGATGCGGAGGAGCAGCGGCTCTACTCTGAGCCCCTCCTGGATGACTGAGCTTCTCACCCTATCTTTAAGGGAAAGCCCAGACACCCTGCAGAGGAAACTCATTTCAGCCGCTTGTATTTGCGTTCTCGTTCTTTCTGTTACTACCCATAGCTCATGACCATAGGTATAGATTGACTGGTAAATTGAGAGCTTTGCCTTATGGCTCAGCTCCTTTTTCACCACGACAGACTGATGCAGAGCCCGCATCACTGAGAATGCCACACCGATCCACCTGTCGATCTCACACTCCATTCTTCCCTCACTCATGATCAAGACCCCAAGACACTTGAATTCCTCCACTTCTCACTCCCAACCCTAAGAGGGCACTCCATCCTTTTCTGGCTCAGGACCATGATCTCGGATTTGGAGGTGCTGATTCCCATCCCAGCCACTTCAGACTCAGCTGCGAACCGATCCAGAGAGAGCTGAAGACCACGGCCTGATGAAGCAAACAGGACAACATCATCTGGAAAAAGCAGTAACCCAATCCTGAATTCACCAAACCAGACCCCCTCAATGCCCTGGCTGTCCATAAAAGCTATGAACAGAATCTGTGACAAAGGGCAGCCCTGGTGGAGTCCAACTCTCACTGGAAACGGGTTCAACTTACTGCCAGCAATGCGGACCAAGCTCTGACACTGGTTGTACAGTGACCAAACAGCCCTTATCAGGGGGTCCGGTACCCACTATACTCCTGGAGCACCCCCCACAGGATTCCCTGAGGGACAGTTTCGAACGCCTTTTCCAAATCCACAAGACACATGTAGACTGGTTGGGCAAACTCCCATGAACGCTCCAGGACCCTGTCAAGGGTGTAGAGCTGGTCCACTGTTCTGCGACCAGGACGAAAACCACACTGTTCCTCCTGAATCAGAGGTTTGACTATTTAACAGACCCTCCTCTCCAGGACTCCCGATTAGACTTTTCCAGGGAGGGTGAGGAGTGTGATCCCTCTGCAGTTGGAACACTCCCTCCGGTCCCCATTCTTAAAGTGGGGGACCACCACCCCAGTCTGCCAATCCAGAGGCACTGTCCCCAATGTCCATGCAATGTTGCAGAGGCGTGTCAACCAAGACAGTCAACAACAACAACATTTATTTATATAGCACATTTTCATACAAAAAAATGTAGCTCAAAGTGCTTTACATAATGAAGAATAGAAAAATGAGACACAGTAAGAAAATAAAATAAGTCAACATTAATTAACATAGAATAAGAGTAAGGTCCAATGGCCAGGGGAGACAGAAAAAAACTAAAAAAAACTCCAGACGGCTGGAGAAAAAAAATAAAAACAATATCCAGAGCCTTGAGGAACTCTGTGCATATCTCATCCACCCCAGTTTTTTGACCACCTTGGTGACCTCATTCCCAGTGATGGGGGAGCCCACCTCTGACTCCCCAGGCTCTACTTCCTCATTGGAAGGCATGTTAGTGAGATTGAGGAGGTCTTCGAAGTACTCGTATCACTGACCCAGAACATCCTGAGTAGAGGTCAGCAGTGCACCCTCCCCACCATATACAGTGTTCATACTGCACTGCTTCCCCATCCTGAGACGTCGGATGGTGGACCAGAATCTCCTCGAAGCTGTCCGAAAGTCGTTCTCCATGGCCTCCCCAAACTCCTCCCACTCCCGAGTTTTTGCCTCAGCAACCTAAGCCGCATTCCGCTTGGCCTGCCGATACCTAATAGCTGCCTCCAGAGTCCCACAGGACAAAAGGGTCCCGTAGGACTCCTTCTTCAGCTTGACGGCATCCCTCACTGCCGGTGTCCACCAATGGGTTTCAGGGATTGGTGCCACGACAGGCACCGACCACCTTACGGCCACAGCTCTGGCCACATTAACAATAGAGGCACGGAACATGGCCCATACGGACTCAATGTCCCCCGCCTCCCTTGGGACGTGGTCGAAGTTCTGACAGGGAACTACCTGGCCTGACCGGCATCCTCCCCCACCATCGAAGCCTACTCACCACCAGGTGGTGATCAGTTGACAGCTCCGCCCTCTCTTCACCCGTGTGTCCAAGACATGTGTGACCACAAAGTCGATCATCGAACTAAGGCCTAGGGTGTCCTGGTGCCAAGTGCACATATGAACACCCCTATGCTTGAACATGGTGTTCATTATGGACAATCCGTGACGAACACCGCTCGGGTTCAGATCAGGAGGGCCATTCCTCCCAATCACGCCCTTCCAGGTCTCACTGTCATTGCCCACATGAGCATTGAAGTCTCCCAGCAGTACAAAGGAGTCCCCAAAAGGTATGCCCATTTATTTCTTCATTTACAAATACTTAAGTGAAATATTTGTTTGGTTCATTTGCTACTTCCTTCTCATTTTCATTGACTTCTCCTTTTGTGTCCTTGAGGGTTCTTAAATTTTCTTTTATCGTCTTTTTACTGGAGTACTGCTCATAAAAATGCTTGCTGCTTACTTTGGCTTTGGTGACATTTTTTTTTGTTTCTCTTTTACCCTTTTTGATCTGTTGCTCTAGAGTCCAGTGTTCCTATGGTTCAGAATTATTTGGTTATTCTTTAATTTTCTCTTATAGAGATGTTTTCAGTTTTATGTTTTAAACAATGGCCTGATTTATGCATTTGAAGGTGATTTTTTTCACTCTTTTTGTTTAATTATTTTAGAGATCTACTTATTTTGAGGTTGGATCAGAAAGTCTCTGAAGTGACGTCATCTATCATTTATATTCTGAATTCTCTAGATACTTTCTCATCCTTATAAAGTGTCCATCCATTATCCAACCCTCTATATCCTAACTACAGGGTCATGGGGGTCTGCCGGAGCCAGTCCCAGCCAACACATGGAGCAAGGCAGGAAACAAACCCCGGGCAGGGTGCCAGCCCACTGCAGGGCACACACACACATTACCTAAAATTTAGAATCGCCAATGCACCTAACCTGCATGTCTTTGGACTGTTGGAGGAAACCAGAGCACCCGGAGGAAACCCACCAAGACATGGGGAGAACATGCAAACTCCAGGCAGGGAGGGCCCGGGAAGCGAACCCGGGTACCCAAACTGCGAGGCAGCAGCGCTACCCACTGTGCCACTGTGCTGCCCCCTTATAAAGTGTGCTTTCCTCAAATTATAAATCTTTGTTTTGGTAAACATTTGTGTGCTTTCGAAGATGATCTCAAATTTTACTATGTTGTGATCACACCATACTATACCATAACATAATATTTTCTAAGCCCGCTGAATTATGCACAGCATCACTGTTACTTAAAGTATCAATCACTTCTGTTTTTATTACTCTGTCCTTCTTGTTTAAAAAGATGTGATCTAGTCAGACATTACCACATGCTGGGCTTAAAACAAACTAAGTGAGGAAAAAGTCATTTGCCATCAGCACCATTTCAGTTTTCTTTTTAGTATTTCCAATAGATGCTTCCCAATCAATATTTGGGAAGTTACAATCACCCATGATCACTACATTCTCTTTATTACAATCACTGGCTTCCTTCCTTACTAATTTAACACACAGTGATTCTGATCTTGAATTTATGGGCCTTATCACTTTTCACACCTGCTTCTTTTCTACCTTGTCTGTCTTTCCTGAATCACATATAGCCACTAATATTATATTCCATCACTTATCATTAAACCAAAACAGTGAAATTCCAGCAATATCATAGTTCCAAGTCAATACTGTTGCTTCTAGTTCATGCATTTTCTTTCTAATGCTCCCTGCATAATGTTGGATTATGTGAATTTCCCCTTGGGATTAATAAAGTATCTATCTATCTATCTATCTATCTATCTATCTATCTATCTATCTATCTATCTATCTATCTATCTATCTATCTATCTATCTATCTATCTATCTATCTATCTATCTATCTATCTATCTATCTAATGGAGTGAGCATTTTAAACAAGGAAAGCTATATATTGCATTTTGAAACAAGTTTTCTTTAGGTCAGTGTGACTGTTTTTTTGGGTCTTCCTCAATTTCTCCCCCATACAGTCTAGTTTAAATGTTTGTACACTTCCCTGAAGATTCTAGCTTCCTAGTATGTTTGTCCCTTTCTCTAGTAGATGTTGCCCATCTCATCGGTAAAGGAAATGTTTATGATGGAAGACATTTTAGTGGCTGAGAAAAGTAAAACTTTTTTGTTCGCATTATGCCTTCATCCATGTATTATAAATACATATTAAATTATATTCATGTGTTTTTTTTCCTGATGCTGGAAGATTTTTAGAAGAAACAACTGATTTGGTTTTGGCCCATAGTTTGTTTCTAGGTTCCCTGAAAATCATTTTGTTCAAATGGGTTATGTGGGAAATTCTCGCTCTTGGTAAGCAGCACACTGTTGTTGACTCCTGATCTCTGCTGCATATCGAGTTAGCGGTATCTCCAATAATGAATACCTACCTCTATAGCCCCACATTTACTTTAACTTGGTTGAATTATTTGTGCTAGATACATTAAGGATGTCTAATTAGTCAATTGCATCCTCTGTCACAAAAAATAAAATATGCAAGCAGCTTTGCGACTGCCATAAAACATAAAGAGATAATAAGCTAATTTTCGAAATCACTTTTTTAATACAATCACAGGGTCCTACATGGACATGATGACGCGCAAGGCAGTAGCCAAACATGGTCCAGCACTGGCTACACTGTGCAAAGCCAAGATTAACATTTAGGCATAGTCCCAAATTCATTTTAGGGTATCTTTAAATGCATTTAAAAGTATATATTTTATAATAAATTAAAGACATCTTAAACCTCATCAATTTTATGATATCATAAATGTACTTAACGACATCTCAAATCCAATTTATGGTATCTTGAAATTACACCTTGTTTACTTAGACATACTGAAATAAATACTTAGATATCTCAAATGGGGTGGCACGTTGGCGCAGTGGTAGCGCTGCTGCCTCGCAGTTAGGAGACCCGGGTTTGCTTCCCGGGTCCTCCCTGCGTGGAGTTTGCATGTTCTCCCCGTATCTGTGTGGGTTTCCTCCGGGCACTCCTGTTTCCTCCCACAGTCCAAAGACATGCAGGTTAGGTGGATTGGCGATTCTAAATTGGCCCTAGTGTGTGCTTGGTATGTGGGTGTGTTTGTGTGTGTCCTGCGGTGGGTTGGCACCCTGCCCGGGATTGGTTCCTGCCTTGTGCCCTGTGTTGGCTGGGTTTGGCTCCAGCAGACCCCCGTGACCCTGTGTTCGGATTCAGCGGGTTGGAAAATGGATGGATGGATGGATGGATATCTCAAATGCATTTTGAAATTTCTTGAAGTATCTTACTATAAAATGTTCCACTGTTCCAATAAGAATACTTTATTTTTCAAGTGTTCATTTTTAAAGTACAGTACAGTGGATTCAGAAAGTATTTAGACCCATTAAGTTTCTGCACACTTTTATTGTACTAAAGATTTCATTTTAAATAGATATATTTGCTATTTTGCCCATCAATCTACACTCAATAACTCATAATGACAAATTGAAAATATATTTTCAGAAGGTTTTGCAAATTTATTCAAAATTAAAAACTGAAATCACTCATTCAAATAAGTATTCAGATTCTCAGTTCAGTACTAAGTAGAAGCCTCTTTGGCAGCAATTACAGCTGCATTTCTTCTTGGGTGTTGTCTTGGTTGTGTGCTTCGAGTCAGTGTTGTGTAGAATGGTGAACTGTCACCCCAGTCTGAAGTTTTCTTCAGGGACCTTTCAGTATTTGGCTGCTGTGTGATTACAGTAGTGCCTCATCCCATTTATGGCATGTTTTTAAACATTTATATTTTTACCACTATCCTTTACCTTTATCTTGTTCATGTATCATTTTGTGTTTGTCATTTTCCCCCCAGTCAGTTTTGTTTTGTTTTGCGTTTACAGGGGCAGTTCCTCATTGCGTATTAATAGTCAGTAGAGCTGTAGTTACCTGAGAGGTCTGTTTAGGTACCCTGCCTTCCATGAAGCTCTGACGTAAGTAAGGGGGTATTATATGTAAAATGGCGAGAGGCAGAAGTCGTATACATTACTGGTAAAGAGTGATGCAGAAAATGTTGCAGTTAGTGATGCTGAGAAAGCAGAACTGTTAGCATGACATTTGCCAGTGTACATAGTTCAGTCAATATAAGTAAAGAAGAAGTATATTATAGAGATTATTTTACTAATGAGTGAAAAAAATCACCCAAAACTGAATATTCAGAAAAACTCAGCGTTTCACTTACCACAAAAATGTACTAAATACAGTAATGCCATTTCACTTCCAGTGAAATTCATGTCACTCCAGAAAATGGCTGTTTATTTCCCATGTGGAAGTTTTTTCATGCATTAATTCTGTCTGTGTCTTCCTGTCATTTAGTAGAGTACTTGAATAAAGATCTCCAGACTCATTAACTTTCTGGTGTAGACATTTTATTTAGCCACCAGACTTGTGTTGTGTTTGTAATGGTAAGAGGATAATTATTTTGCTAATTATGATGACAATTCTGGCGATTGCAATCCTAAACATACATCAGTGACAGACAAGAAACTTGAATCCCCTCTGTGTGAACCATCATCTGCACGGATCCAGAAACAGGTAAGGTTGATCAGTAGGTAATGGAGGGCAAGCAGTGTTCTGTGTTGTAGTGAATTATACTGTGGAGAAAATTCTAGTGGAGAAAAATCAACAATGCAGATTATTGTACAATTTGGAGTGTCTTCATGTAGAAAATATGCATCATCTCAAATTTTTAAAAATGCACTGCAGCTTGTGATGTCCCATGCCCACAGCCATGGAAACTACCTTAATTTGCAGGACATCTGAGATGGCCCAGGGGAGTGAGGAAACAGGTAAGACTTTTTGTTCATAAACAGCAGAAGTTTTTATACCACCAAGATGTCGAGGACTAGGGGTCCCAAAGCACAGATATTCCAATAAGTTCCAGAAACACTTCCAAAAATACTGGAGGGGGTATACCCCCAAGTCTTGGCTAGATATAAAGGCAACATATAATCTTTGTAAAAATAATGAGGTGTTTATTTCCACAAAAATGCTCTGTCTCACTATGAAGCTCCAAAGAGTTCAAAAGGTATAAATGAGTTTCCAGTAAGAGCACAGGTTCAAAAATCCAGCAAACACATAAGCACAGCAGAAAACACAATAACTCGCCAACTCCTTAGCACGTTCAAAATGAACCACCAGGAACTGTGGGAGACCCTCCTGATTTATAGAACAGAAGGACGTTCCTGGCAGTGATTGGAAGATGGCCCTACCTCTTCAGGGACCATCCACAAAACACAAGAAAAAAAACATAGGCAGCTTGTATACACAGACAAAACCAAAATAAAGAAAGATGCATATAATCAACATAATATTTAAAAAGGAACAAAAGTGACATGAAACATGAATTTGCACCCCTGCCAGGGAAGGATCATTGGCCGAGAAATGAGATAAGAATTAAAGTGTCCAAAAGCTCCTTTTAGTGCAGTTCATAAATTTAAAAAAGTTTAAAAAATCATGCTTTTTTAAAACCAGTGTCTTGTGGAGTGCTCCAATAATAAACACATTAATAAATGAATACATAAACAATACAATTAAAAACGCAACTAATCCACTCAATGTCATCTATTGCACTCCTACTAGGGATACTATAACAAATTCAGTTTGCATAGCTGCCACTTTCCAGCCTGCTGCCTCTTTCAGTTCGCTGCTGCTCTCCTGGGTCTTTGCCCACAAAATGAATGCCCCTTTGCATCAGACTCTCATGTCAGCTTTGCATCCCAGCAGCCTCTCTCCACTCTCTTCAGAAATGATTAGCTGACTTGAGCACTGCCACTCCCTGGAACCTCTGCACCAGCTATTGGTGCTACTTTGTTTAATTAAATCAACAGAGCCAGCACTGTCTGTCTTCACTTCCTGACAATGAACACCCTTTCATGCTCCAGATTTCCACAGATTGTTCTACTGTTTCGTGTCTCCCTTTCGTCTTTCCTTCCCACTTTTTAGCCTGTGGATACCCCTGCTGGCGTCTGTTAATTACCACGCATCTCCTTCCATAATTAACAAACCCCAGTGAGTACGCACTCACATGCACGTTGCTCATCTTGAGGCGGTTAAGGCCACCAGTGAAAATGCTTAAAAACCATTAAAGCTAATAATAAATGAAGACAGTAAAAACACTCCAGGGCATGTATTCACACACCTCCATAGTAATGTGAACAAGAGGCATAACTAGAGCTGATTTTACTGTGGTGCAGTAAAACTGTTTTTAGTGAGTTTTTCAATGCAGTTTCGATGTTCCCAGCAAAATGAATTTATGCCCATTTCTCAAAGCTGTATGTAAATCAAAACTTTCCTGTTTTGCTCATCACCAATGGCTAGCAATCCTTAGATTGCTAAGAAGAAGAATGGTCCAGTTCTTCTAGATATGAACTTAAAATATTTATTAATAGAAATGATCAAAATTACATGGCCAATATAATATTAGAAATAGTATATATTCACATTTATTAGACTCACCAAATATGTCCATTCTAGAATTTCTTGGTAAAATTTGGATTGAAAGTTGATTTCTTTTTGCTTGAATATTAGTGGTTGTCATCCCTATTTTTAAAGCTGGTAAGGATCTATTTGACCTTTCAATTACAGAGCTATTTCTTTGACTTCACTTGTTTGTAAGATAATGGGGTGAATTGTTATGGCAAGACTTTCTTTATGTTTGGAAAATCAGCTTTATACTAAAGTGAATTTTGTATTAAATGTGAAATCTGATATTTTAGAAGCCAAAGGTAGCAAGGAATCTATGGCGTGGTAGCAATTTTCTTTGTTATAAAATAATTTATAAGATGTTAGGGACAAAAATGTGGTTGATTAATCATAAAAAGACTGGAATAGGTGGTAGAATGTTTAATTGACCTTGAGATTTTTATGTCAAAGATATTGTGATATGAGTGCACTCCTATAGTAAAAATGGTTAGTGGACTCCAAAAAGCTCCTCAAGCCAGGCCAGGTCTTCCAAGACAGCCTAGACATGGCCTCACCCCATGCAGTCTGACCTCTCAACTCCACAAAAAGACTTCAGGCTAATCAGGCCTGAAATGAGGAACTGATTTTTCAAAGATCTAAACAATCTCTTTAATATGTAAAAAAGGGTATGCCTAAAAAGGCAATCCAAGATGCACAAGTCCCAATACATGATTTGAATTACAATCCACAAAACAGAACAAAATACATCAAATAAACCAGAAAAAAACAATGTTCACAGTGTGAGACATGTCCGAACACCATCAGACAGACACCGCATCTTTATACAAAAAGCATGTTTATTCTTGATTAAATTACACAGTCCCGCACAGCACACTGGGCTCCTTGCCCCAATCACCTTTACTCTCGGTTTCTCTTTAAATGTCCGTGGACCGCCTTTCCTCTCTCAACGGGAGCTTCGTCCTGCTCCCACTCCTGACTCTAGCTCCCAGACTGTAGGAAGGCGGACCCTTTTATTCTCACCCAGATGTGCTCCAGGTGCTCCCTCTGACGACACTTCCTGGTGTGGCGGAAGTGTCGGGAGAGCACTCGGAAGCACTCCGGGCATCCTTGGAGGGATCCATCTTCTCCTGTGGTCCTCCTCTGATCCAGGGCGGTTGCCACCTCGTGGCCCAGAGGACATACAGATAACAGACAACAGATAACAAGGATTCACTCTGTTTTTTGGAATATAAAAGCTTAGGGTGGTCTTTCTGTGGTGACATTAGGGCGGCCCCTGCCTGATGGGGCTCCACCTATAAAGTACAAGGGAAATAACAAAATAATTTATTGCACATACATATTGAATAATAAGCTATTTTAAAGAGAGAGTGCACAATTAAAAAACAAGTGAAACCAATAGAAATAACAGAAACATGGAAAATAATGATTCAAAGCTAACAAAGCTAACAGAAAATAAATATATATAACAACCAAAAAAAGATTATCAGGTAAGTTATTAGTTTTTACTAATCAGATTTCTTTATTGCTTTAAATATAATAGTTGAAAATAAAATGCCCACAAAAAAATAATTGAAAATGGCAAGTAAGTGGACTATGAGATAAACAAATTCACGTATTTGTAAAAAAAGAAAAACTAAATGGAATGCGTCAGGCAGAGGTAAAAACAAGCTCAGAGTTTATAGATTGTAGAGTTAAAGAGTCAGATGTGTTCTGGCCCTTGAGACTTTGAAATTAAATGTTAATGGTTCTACTGAATGAAATCAAATGTGGTGTTTATAAACCTTTATTACATATATTTCAGCACTCACGTCAAATCTGAGAAATACCTGAAATCTAGAAAATTGCATACGTGACTCCAGTCTACAAGAAGTGAGATAAATATAGATCATGGTAATTACCAACCAATAAGTCTTTCTTCTATACCATGCAAAATTATGAAAACTATAATAATACTAAGAGGCTCTGCCCCCTGCTCGCTTTGCTCGCCAACCCCCATCATTTCCTGGATTTGCCACTTGCGGCGAATCGTGCTGTGCTTTAGGATAAACACAAGTATTATCTCTGCCTTTGATGTCTCGGTCTTTCAAAACTATTATCGCTGACAATTTGTCACATGCTGGTTTATTATATATGCTAGCATGATCTTTCAAACTCATATAGAAATCAAAGAAAACTTCTTTCTCCCGTGTTTTTCAGATAAATTTTGTGTAAAGTGCGATATTTTTGGACGTATGGATTTGTATCCATTATTGGCTGTAGAATTTCTAATACATCCGATCATTTAACTCTTTCGATTCTATGTTGCATCGCTTCTCCGTGATCATAAATATAAACCTGACCTAATTGTGGTTTCTTTGAAATTAAACTTGTAGTAGCTCTGTAATATCACCTATGTTCATATATTCAATCTTTTTTCACTGTTCCATTATTTCACCAAGTCTTTACTATGAGTTTTTTGAGACTTTCGAATTTTAGTATTTTTATAATCTCTAACCTGCTCTGTGTGTGTATCACACCAACATCTTTGAACCTCTTTATGACGTTCTACTTTGTCTTCTACTCTTTGTCTTTTCTTCTTCTTCTGTTTGTCTTTTATTTCCACCCTGTTTAGCTTTCCAAACCTGTTAGGTTTTCAATTCATCCCTTGGCACAAAGTCTTGTCTCATGGGACGTGAGATTGTCTCTCTGAAAATGTCTGGTCTCATCCCAAGATTTTTTTATATAATACAGAGAAATTAAAAATTGGTTGGAATTTGAGGCCCTGACTTAGTTAATCTTCTGTTGGTTCACTCACTTCACATTTCACTTCTGTTTGAGTGCCATTTAAGATAAAAAATGAAGCAATTCAGAGGAATAATGAAGAAATTCAGGGAAACATTTCTTAAAAACCAAGTCAATTAAAATTCTTTTAAAAGAAGTTAATTAGCAGCAAAAAGAAATCACTAATTAAGAATAGGGCTAGAATGAAAACCTGCAGTCACTTCGGCTCTTCAGAACTGGAGTTGGGCACCCTTGCTCTAGGGTACCACTCTATCCCAATTTACATAGCATGGTAGCTGTGGCATTGCCCCCAAAACTACTATAAAGGTTATTACTTTCGCAGGCCCCAGTGATACTTTGTGAGCACTACCTGTGTGCTAGTAGAACAGCGGCTTGTTCATCCAGCGTTTCCCTTGTCTTATCTGTGTGTCTCGGCTGGCTGGAGCCAAGTAACCGGTATGTACCTGGCGTCCTGCATTAAGGTTGGCCACCCCAAAATGCTTTCTTCCAGGACTAGCAGTCAGCGTTCTTTTTACCTTCGCCCTTAAATGCCGGTGACGCTTCTAATGCATCTCGTAAGTGCTCTGTTTTATCTATTTACATAAGAATATGCTGGCTATAGTTATGCTTCTACTTTGGTGTAGTGCTATACAACAGACCCCTCTTTTGCTAAGGACTAGTGAGACCTGCACTGTTCTTGGTACAAAAGTTCCTCATCTATTTCAAATGGCATCAAGTCATTGTGATAGTGTCTTACATTGTCATCATCTGACTAAATACAGCAATAGTGATTTAGAAGTTATGTAAACTGCCTTGTAACCACTCACTGCCCAGCAAAATTTATTTTCAATGAATTTTGGCATTAAGTTGAAGAAGGACAAGCAGGTATGACATGGAATGAACATGCAGACTACTTACACTAATTACACTGAATGACTTAAACACAACACTCTAGGGCTGTCTGGTGGTACCTCGAATGATTATGTTCTTTTTTAATTTTTGCTTTAGGTTTCTTTCTTTTTGCGTGTGTTCTTGTTTTATTCCCATTTGCAGATTTTGAATGATGCAGAATCTAATTCTATCATTTATTTTAGTACTTCTTTATTATCGTGACACAAATCAGTGGGGCCGCCAACCCAGTTACCTAATTTCTGGATTTTAAATGATTAGACTGGCCTATCCCAACCACAAATACTAACCTTAAAGTTAGTGGGTGTGGAGCATAGTTATCTATAGGTCCCTTATGTTAATGTCCCTTTTGGGCGCCTAATCTTAAAAATCATAATACGATTTGCGTCACGATAATAAAACAGTACCTTTATTGTTTAACCTTTGGTTTTGTTTTCTAATTGAATTTATCATGTTTTATTTTTGTTTTTCTGTGAGGCCATTTTGTTTCTCTTGGGTGCCGTCATTTTCTGGACATTTGTTTATAGTTGCCATCATGTTACAACAATAAGAAGACCGAAGTGTGCGATATCATCATCAGAACAATTCAGAGTTAGGTACTTCCTATTTGGCTAAGATTATTAATACATCTAAAAGTTGCTAGTGTGCTTTTTTTTTTAAATCTAGTTTTCTGGCTTTGATGTTTTGCTCTTAATATTTTTGACTATGATGCAGTTTAGTGTTTACTAGATGTTTCAAATTACTTCATTTCTTGGTTTAGACTCTTACTTTTATTTTGACAAAATTACATCGTCTAGTTCATTTTTTCACTTGCCCTGGAAGCCTGACGAATTTTTATTCTTTGGCAGAATAGCTAACCTCCATTAGCTGGACAGCATTAGGTTATAAATTTTTGATTTTTTTCGCAATGTTTTTATATAACTTTTTGATATTTTTTCTTCATTTAAAGGGTTTTAAGTGTAGAATCCAGTTTAAACATTTAAATACTGATTTGAACAGCGATACTGTTATTATTTCAGGTGTTGCTGATTGCTGCTGCTCCCTCTATTTTAATTTTTGACTGATGATTTCTCCTTAGTGTATTATTATTGTTATTATTATTATTAGTGTTTATGTAGTGAAGACGGATAGAACAGATTTGACTGTGAAAAGCTCAAACTGTAAATGCATATTTAAATCCAGAGTATGGTTTATACATCATTCTCAGAACGCTTACACACACACATCATGGCTGCCACACATTCCCAGCATTCATTTGCTGCTTCCTCTGAGCACATCCTCAGAAATTAACGCAACACGTTTGCAAGTTGCAGTACCAGCAAAAAATAACGGGGGCACAATGTAGCAAAAAATCACGGGGGTGCAATGTGTTCAAGTTGGAACGTTACATTAGAGTCTTTGTTTACTATCAACATGTGACAGCAAGACACTTTGCAGATCATACAGGATTAATGTGTGTGTTTCAATGTTTGATGAATGTTTCAATGTGGAGAAGCTAATCATCAAACTTAAATGCTGCCATACAAATGTGTTTGTGGTGCTTTTCTTCATGTATTTCTCACATAGGCAATGCAATCGTCACATATTCCCCATCGTAATGATGTGATACATTTTAAAGGTCTCACATACCATCTTTTGTGCCGTCTTTGAGTTTTTCTTTCCCCCACCTTCGCAACAGCATCAGAATGTACGGAAGCATATTTGAGCCACAGAGAAACAAAACTTAGGGACACTGAAGACTAAAAGGTCTATTTCTTAACTAAAGTGGAAGTTTTGACTTAAACCTGTATTTTATTTTGTCATTAACATCGAACGTCATCTTAAAACTGACCCAGTTGTTAATTGCTACATGCTTCTGGGACTTCCTCCTGTGCTGACAGCAGCGGCAGGCAGCAATTGCCACACAGAATACATTAAATTTATGATATTCTAGCACTCTGCACATTTAGAATCCTTAGATTTATGCTTGATATCACTTTCATGAAGAAATGTGTTAAAGTATGTATGTTACATTTTAGAAATAAATCGTTAATACTGTTAATAATTACACATGTAGGGGTGGCATGGTGGCAGATCGGTATCGCCGCTGCCTCGCAGTAGAGAGTCAAGTCCCTGGTGTTCCCTGCCTGGAGTCTGCATGTTTTCCTGGTGGGTTTCCACAGTGTGCTCCGATTTCCTTCCAGGGACATGCAGGTTTGGGGATATGATGATGCTAAAATGGCACTTGTGTATGTGTGTGTCTTGTATTCACTTTGAGATGAGCTGAAGCCCTCATGTCCAATGCTAGCTGAAATGGAGGCGTCCCAAGAATATGAATACTTAAATAATGATCTTCATTACATGTTCAAGATGGGTTGTTACAAAGTAGAATTGATTGTCTTTTTTCAAAATGCAGCGTTCAAATCTGCCAATTAAAATAAAGCTACATGTAAAACGTTTGGGACTCGTAGGTCACGATCTGGACGCATGAAGTAATTTGACAAACGATTTGCAGTTGTTTCAGTCAGTAGATGCATCTCAGCATATCATTTTGTAGCAGTGCAGTGTATTGGTCAAGAACTGAGTATGCACTGTAGAAATTACTCCATTTAATCTTGTCTGCAGTGACTTTGTTTCTGCTGCATTTGAAGAGACATGTGCAATAGAAGATACAGTGGTTAGTACTCAGTGTACTGGTAGCAGTGATACTTTAAAAAAGACCACATTGTGCATCACTGGTCACAAGAGCTGTTCAATCTCAAGGATATAAGAAAAAACAGCTTTTTATGTACCACTTATTGTTTCAAATGAAGCTGTACCCAGTTGTCCAAAATAACGAAGATATTAAGCATCTTCATTTTAAAGATATTCCCCTTCAGTAGTAATACATGTGAAGTGTATTTAGCATGTACATTAATTCCTTAACGTAAGTAGTGTAATATGTAGCAGTACTTTTCTATATAAGAAAAATTTTTTTTTTCAAAGAGAATTTTAATGAAAGCTCCATAGCGCCTACTTTTCAAGGTGTCTGTGACAGTGAAGAATTGATCACATAAAGTCATAGCAAAAAAACTCCTCTGCCGTTATATTGACAACACACATGCTATATTCGTCTAAGCACATATTTCAAATGACTAACAATTGACACAATTTAAGCAGTTCAGTGTATCTCCTGGTACTTTCTCCCCACTCAGGTATTTAAGAGTGTGTGGCATAACTGCAAAAAATAATTAAGATAAAGTAACATGATTTTATTAAGAAATGCACTAAAAAGTAATATTTTATGCATTTCAATTGAATTAAATTAATTCTTTTATGTGTACTCTACGATTTTATTTTTAGTTACATGACCAGCAAAATCCTATTAACCTTGGGTGGTAAGATGATTTGATTAATGACATTAGTGACAGAGTGGAATCAAACCTACAATTTTAAAGTGAAACATTACATTTATTCATGTTAATTTGTCATTTCAAAAACTTCTAACCATGGTGAAACTTTACGTGTGAAGTACTGGAAATGTGTGTTTGTCTATAGGAGAGTCGAACCTTCAGTCTTTCTTAGAAAAGCCCAACACTTTATCCACTGAGGTAATATCACTGAAAAGAGTATTTCGCCAAATTTGTATGTAAGTGACAAAAAACTGGTAACTTTAAAAAAAAAAATAGTTTGTGTACAATGGCCTTGAACCTTCAACCAACACGCTAACCTTACCTGACCAATACTACTTAATGGTCTTATTGAAGTAATTTGGCAAAACTTCAGTATCATCCATCCATCCATTCTCCAACCCGCTATATCCTAACTACAGGGTCAAGGGTGTCTGCTGGAGCCAATCCCAACCAACACAGGGCGCAAGGCAGGAAACAAACCCCGGACAGGGCGCCAGCCCACCGCAGACTTCAATATCAATTTATCAAAATGTTTTTTTAATTAACTTGTCTATTTTGGTCTTGAACCTTCCACCATTTGATTGAAAGTCCAACATGCTAACCACTTGACCAACACAGTTAATTCATATACGTATGTGTGTTGGCTAAAAGAACGATGTATATGTGTACGCACTAAAAGTATAATATAAGGAAATGAAAAATTGAAATTTATGTAATTAATGTACAGATGCAGGGTCAAAACTGCTGAAATATTGCATTGTCACTGGAGATCAGCAAGCATGAAAACTGAAGAAAATTGGGTTGATAAAAGTAGGTAAAAAATTGACCCGGACAAACAGACAAGGCAAGTTGAATAAAATTATATAATAATAACAATATATAATAAACATTACTGTCGCATGTTCATTGGTGTTCTATTTTGATATTTAGAGGTAACATATTAACAGCGGTTTGAGTTTTTATAATTTGCCTAATTTCAAAGATTTCAAAATTTTTTGTCTGCACTTTTTTTAAGTAAGCTTTTTTTCTTTACTGTCATCTTTCCTGTCCTAAATTTTACTTTATAATGATTTTATTAAATGCTTACCAGGCATTATCATGATGTCATTTTTGCATGGTTTAGCATTTGAAAAATACAGGTTAATTCAGTGATGTGCACTATTATAATAGGCTGAGCAGAGTCTGGTCAATAACAATATAATAACAATCTAAATAATATAGCAGTCTTATTGATTTTAAATTGTAATTAGTACGGTGCACATATAGTAATGAAATTATGTTGGCTTGTTTTCATAAATTTAAATATTCCATGCAGGAAGAGTATGAGGTATTTTGCAGTTGATGAAGGGTTTGGTTTACAATAAGAACACAATAATAACTACATTTTGAAAACACCAGAGCTGCTGTGCTGTTTATTTGAGTTTTGGTTTGAAAGTGTTTTTATATGTTGACATTCATTAGATTGTTACAAACAAAGCAATGACATGACATCCTTCTGTGCTTGGAATTATTTTTTTTTTTCATTTAATCAGTCAATTTTTGACATCTCATAGAAAAAATTGACAGTTGTAGTTTTTCATGTAAGGCTTGAACCGTGTTTATTTACATGAAAGATTTCTTTTTAAACAAAATCTCAATAAAGAACCTAGCTGCCTTATCAAATTCATATTTAAATTATCATTATATTCTTCTAGAACTAAAAATATATGGGCTGCTTTTTAAATTTAAATCTCATTCTAGTGGAGGTATGTACACCATGCTTTGGTAGAAGTGTACAATAAGAATTACAAGTTGAAATCAGATATTCTTACAAATGTTTCTTTATATTTCATTGACATGCACAGGCTAAATTGCCATATAAATCGTGATTGGCATATAAAGAACTGTACACAGATTACTATGTACTGTACATACATTGGCAGACACATGGGCATCGGGAACATTTTATGGGTTTGATAAACGCAAGAAAAGAGTTTAGTGTGACACTGCTACTAACATCAGGATCATCCATTTCTTAAGAGTGGAGAAGAAGAAAACCCAGGAGGACTGCTGAGATCTCCATCTGGCCATTCGTTTTCAAAACAAAACCTGAGCAGGGTTGTAGGTATATACGTTCTGATTAATAAAATCTGTTTTATTGTATATTCTGCTTATAGTTTCCAATGCACAGGAGGAGCATTAGAGAATATTTACTTATTAGTTACATTTTTTTTACCTAACATAATTAAATTGTAGTTACGAGTATTTAAGTAATTTTTTTTCAAAGCGTACTTTTTTACTTTTACTTGAGTGGTTTCAATAAAATAAGTCCATAATAAACAAGAACAGTTGAGTCAAATATTTGAGATATTAAAATTGTGCTTAAAATGAAATTTTTAAAGTGTAAATGATCTCAATTGTAATTGAAAGGTCATTTTTCACCTTCTGATAGAGATTCATAGAGGGCTCAAACAGGATCAAAAATATCCGAGAGGCATGAAATTTCATATTGATGGACAAAAATCACAGTCTAAGGTCTATGCAGAAAGGGCTCTTGAAAACTGAAAAAGAACTTGCACAATTGAGGGAAAAGAGACCTGAATAACACAAGCAAAGTTGTGTTACAAAGTTGTCCAAAACATGTTTCTTCCATCTTAAAAATGTTAGGAAATTAAGGCGCTTTCTAAATAAACAGGATTCGGAGAAATGAATTCATGCATTTATCTCTAGTAGGATTGACTACTGCAATGCGGTGTTCACTGGCTGTTCAAACTGTTCTTTATACAGCCTCCAGTTAATCCAAAATGCCGCTGCAAAAATTATTACAAGAACAAGAAAATATGAACACATAACTCCAGTTCTTAAATCCTTACACTGGCTCCTGGTTAAGTTTAGGGCAGATTTCAAAATCCTCCTTTTAACATATAAAGCATTAAATGGCCGAGGTCCGGATTACTTGTCTGAACTTATCATGACTTACAAACCTGAGCGCACATTAAGATCTCAAGATGCTGGTCTGCTTATGATTCCAAGGATTAATAAAATAACAGTGGGAGGTCGAGCTTTTAGTTACAGGGCCCCTAAACTGTGGAATGGTCTTCCTGCTACTATAAGAGATGCCCCTTCGGTCTCAACCTTTAAATCCCGGCTGAAGACTCACTACTTCAGTTTAGCATATCCTGACTAGAGCTGCTGATTTACTGTACAGACTGCGTCTCTGTTGTTAGTCATTAGCACTAAAACATAAGTAACATGATTGTTATAATTTGTTACTAATCCTCACCTATTCTGTTTCTGTTCTTGGTACTCAAATGTGGCACTTGGTGCCACGGGCCACCTGACAAGTTGTTTGCCTACCTAAGGTAAAGTCATCCCCGATGGAGGATCGCAGGAATCATGGGAAAGAGGGGTCCTTTCATCGGATTGGCTGGCCCAGCACTGTTTCAGCCGTGGAATGGCCAAATGGGGGAGGCAGCTTGATGGATGAGGTCTCCAGGACTCTAAAAATATCCAAATCTTATTTTGTGATGTCATCCACTGTTAAATTCTGCTCCGTACTTCTAAAACTTTTATTTTTATGCTCTATTAAGGATTTGTTCTGTTCTGTGTATTGTATTGTATTGACCCCATTCTTTTGACACCCACTGCACGCCCAACTACCTGGAAAGGGGTCTCTCTTTGAACTGCCTTTCCCAAGGTTTCTTCCATTTTTTCCCTACTGGGGTTTTTTTGGGAGTTTTTCCTTGTCTTCTCAGAGAGTCAAGGCTGGGGGGCTGTCAAGAGGCAGGGCCTGTTAAAGCCCATTGCGGCACTTCCTGTGTGATTTTGGGCTATACAAAAATAAATTGTATTGTATTGTATTGTAACGTGTCAGCAACAGACTAAGGCAATCGGCAAACATTTACAGGGCAAGTCAGGTTGCACATAACTGGAGGGAAAGGCATGGGGGACACTGATCCAAAAAAAGACAAAAAAGTGAACAAGAAATAAAAAAGGTAGTGAGAGAAAAGGACAAAATTCTCAAAAAACAAAAAAGTAACAAAATGAAGATACAATCTTGATATTCATCTGGAAACAGACTTGGTACACTTGGCAATTTTCACATACTACCAAAAGCAATATGTTTCTAGGTAATACACTATATAGAGCATATGGTGGAAAAATTGGAAAACTTCTCTTAAGAAGATTAAGTTCAGATTTGTTATAAGTTTTTTAATTAGAAGTTAAAATACTGATGGAAGCTTATTTGTGTTGCCCAACTTCTGGTAGGACTGTCTCCCCTGACCCTTAATGCAGTAATGCCATGGCTGTGACTATTTATTCATCCTTTGGTGCTTCATTCATGAATAAAAGCACCACATCTGTATTAACATGGTTTCGGTGCCATTCTAGGTATAAAACATTGCTATAAGAGAATGTTCCTCTTACTACTGCAGTTGAGTGAGGAATGACAAGTCCAGCTGTTAAATGTTCCAACCCAGCCATTTGTATTTAATCAAAGTGAACAGAAAAAGTAAAACAAGCACTGTATGGTGCTGAAATGCAAAGGAAACAAAAACAGAGAGCTGATTGTAACTCCATCCTGCAGTGTGCTCTGCTCACCTTCTGGTGACTCTCTACATTATAGCTTGGAGACTGGAAGGGGTGAGGTCAGCTGTACTCACTGGGTGTCTTCTCGGCACTGTGGAAAATTGAAGAGGACATGATTAGTGGCAGCACCCGCACTTGTCCCTTGATACTACTTACCTCAGATGAGCCTGGATGGCAATTGACTGACACGCATGCATTATAACACCATCAACATGCCCAAAATGTTTTTTTGGGCTAAAATGATACTTGCAGAAAAAAAAGTTAGTTAACCTGTATTAGCATTAATGGGCAAAACTCGTGGGTCTAAAAATAATAGTTTCGTTTCTCATAATATCCGATTTTCAAACTGATTACATCAGGGGGGCCCAATGCGTCGATCGCGATCGACCGGTAGATCGCAAAGGTAGTGCAGGTAGATCGCGTTGCATTCAAAAAAATTTTTTTAAACGTTAGTCTATCATATATCCTCCCTATAGCATTTACCACTTGATTGACATACAGGGCGGCCAGTCTGAGATCTCTTCTCTTCTAACACACTGGTCATCCCGCACGCACGAGCTACTGCAAAACTCCGGCTGTGATCTAGTGAGCCTTACAATTTATATCGACTAAAGAAGGGATTAAAAAAAATGTTTGGGGAGGGTATGGACTGGATGTGGAATTGGATGAGGATTTTTTTTCTCACAATGTCACAATCGAAGTGCGTTTGTCTGATCTGTCAATCTATCACTGCTATTCCAAAGAAGGAAAATGTGGAAAGACACTTTCGAACTGTTCATAAAAACTACGAAACTGACGTCCTTCCAAAAAGCGATCTGAAAAACAGAAAGGAGAGGGAACTAAAATCGCAGTTAATCGGACAGCCGTCATTTTTCACTCGGCTGAATTCAAAAGCTCCTTGACTGCATTACTCGGCTCTACTTATTAATGCGAGTCAGCCTTTTCCCACATGAAGATTATTAAATCCAAATACTGTGGTGACCATAAATGCATTGAATTGTTATTGTGTCAGAAAGGTTATTCAGTTATGCAAGGTATGACAACATATATTTTATGTTTAAAGTATAATCCGTATATATATATATATATATATATATATATATATATATATATATATATATATATATATATATATATATATATATATATATAATTTTAATGGATCATTTCGACCTGGTCATTATAAAAGTAGCTTGCAAGCCGAAGAAGTGTGGGCACCCCTGGATTACATCATCAGATTCACAATTTATAATCTTTCAATCCAGTTTTCTCAAGCTGTTTACCAAATTCAGGATTATTGAAAGGAAAACGCAAATTAAAAATATACTTTATTTGGAGGCTCTTTTTGGAAGAAGTTTTCTTTGAGTTACAGAGCTGTGTTAGGGTATGTAATGGATGACCACAGTTTTAGGGTACCATCTAGTGGCAAAGAGATGTAGCAATTCCTCCTCTGCAGTGTTTTAAAGGGAGGACAATCTCCCTTTTTTGGTGTAAACTTGCATGATGAACATAGCATAGCAAATAAAATATGTAAAATAAGAATGTACATATCAAAAAGTAGAAAACACTGTTTACAACAAAAAAGGGGAAAAATACTATTTACATTACGTCAATATTATTAATTAAAGCAATTGAGAGAACACAGAGCTTAAATCTGACAAAAGCTAACTTTACCTAAAAGTATTCATTATTTTATTATTCTAATGTGAGAACAGGTAACCTGATGACTGTGGATAAAGAACACAAGGGCACAAAATCTAGACATATAATAGTATACTACATTGCGTTTAATTTACAATGTGCTTTCACAGATATACAAGGTTAGTATTTAACGTGAAATCAAAGAAAAAGAGAATTTTATTTTCCAGAATAATGTAATAATTCTATTAAACATTGCTATATTTCAGCCACTGTTCCTCTCCTGGCTGGCATTCATATTGCTGTTTTATATATTTTTGTTCACTTTCGGATATTGTTTTATGTTAACGTTATTTTTATGTGCTCTTTGTACTATGCCTTAATAATGTTCCATAGGTTTTGCGGGTGGTCCCCTGCCAATCACTGCCAGGAACTGTCCTCTGCCCTATAAATCCAGAGGGTCTTCCGCAGTTCCTGGCGATTCAGTGTGAATGCACTCTGAGAGTTTTGATGAATTCTGGCCCTTTTTCTATGCTTTGGAATTTATTGGGATTTGTGACCACCTTGTTTTTTGGTGCGTTACTGAATCCCTACGTTGGGACTTTGCATGCATTGGGTTGCAATAGTGTTTTGAGGTAATTCCTTTGCTTCTTGGGCTCCAAGCAGTTTCATTTTATAAAAGAGCATTTTATGAAGAATAAACCTTTTATTTTATAAAGATTCTTCAAGGCCCATATGTATCTAGCTGGGGAGTTTGATGACATTCTCCACTCCAGTTGACACTATTGGAAGTGGCTTTGAAAACTGTGAGCTGTATGTGCTTTGGAGCTCCTAAGTTCATAATAAAATTGTGGGCTAGACTGGCATAAGTTGGTTCCTGCTTTGTGGCCCCCTGATGCCAGGGCAGGCTCCTGCCCCTTCCAACAACAAACTGGTTTAAGCAGGTTTGATGATGCTGTGTTATGTTTATGTGACCTAATCACAGACATTGTTGTCATTTTGCAATGCTTTTACTTGTGTAATATAAGCTTGAGAGTTTTTGTAGTATTGTGTACAAGTCTTCAATAAAACACATATGTAGATGACTGCATATGAATGATTACATTCTTTACTCAGTTAGTTCATATAATCCTATGCTCTCACACTTCCATCTCTTTATGTCCAAACCTACATAATCAAATTCATGTTAGCGGGAATCCAGAGTCAATTTCCACATCCCAGGGTTCAAGAGGGGTCATCCTCACTCACGCCCTACACTCACACATGCATTGGCCATGTTAGTCTCTAACTGCATAAACAGTGATTCAACCCTGGACCCCAGAGCTGGGAGGCAGCCGTACCAGCATCCATCCCACAGATCACCAGTGACTGTATTTTACAATTCTTATTTTTAAATATACATACAGTGGATTCAGAAAGTATTCAGATGGCGTTCAATTTCTGCACACTTCATTGTGCTGTTGATTTAATTTTAAATGGATACATTTTGCATTTGTGCCCTTCAGTCTACCTTAAAAAATCCATAATGACGAAGTGAAAACATTTGAACAGAGTGGTGATAGTTTATGACTGCTGTCTGTTTTATTTCAAAATCCTACCTCCTTTATGTGTTCATAATTCTGTTTTTACTGCTCTTGCCTAATCCTTTAATAATTAATTCATTTATCGGGTTTCTGGATATAATAATGTTCAGTCAGAGTGTATGATTGGAAATTTAATGATTGGGCAAGCAAAATTATCCATTTATAAATTTGAAAAGAGAAACTTGAGTCAAACAGGACTTGCGATTTGTTCAGGATATTTGTTGCTCTGGTGAAAGCCAGAATTTATTTGGAATATTACTTTTACTAGCCATGGTACCTGTTGCAGGCAGGTAATAGAATAATCAAAAAATATTTGCTATCTCTTACCCTGTTTGTACCTATTTGCTTATGTGTGAATATCTCTTCACAGGCGTTCTGTCTTTATGCCATTGTGAATGATTTGTTCATTACTGATTAAGAAGGTTCAATTCAAACTCTGTCCCTTTATTTCTTTTTCTTTTGCTACTTCACTCTCATTTTCTTTCTCTCTCTTTCTCCGAGGTGCCTGTACAACACTGAGGACTGTATCACTGTACAGTTGCTACCAATGGATTTAGGAATTGAGAGTATGGTGGGAGAAAAAGCACAAAAAAATCCTGATTCAAGAATTATGAATACCAAGAATTCCAAGAATATCACTCATGAACTTGTGGGGTTGTTTTAGCAAATGGACATTCAGAAAGAAGTCCTTACAGACCAGGAGATACCTTTCACTTCAGTTATGTTCACGCAGGTTGTCAAATGACCCTGCATGAAACATTTAAAGACCTTGGTATACCATCCACAGACTGATAGTATCAGTCCAGTCCAGTCAGACACTCCTACAAATTTTATAAACGGTGGTTAGTAAAGACAAGCGAGGCTGGGATCAACTCCTCCCTTGACGTCTTTGCATACTGGGAGGTCTGACAAGCCTCCATGGGTTTCTTTTCTTTTGAGTTATTATATGGGAGACAGAGGCACTTTCTTGCACCAGTATTCTTGAGCATTGAATATCACACAACAGATACACTAAAATCAGGCTATTTTTTTTTATTTTTATTAACTTTATTACAATCCATACAAATCAATCAAGTTTTTACAAAAAGAAAAATTAAGTTAAGAACAGATCGATCCTCACCCCTGAGAGAGAGAGCAAGCCAAACGTGTAAATTTAAGGCTTGTAAAATACCTAAATTAATAAATTCTCTGTGCTTTATGAACTTATTTTAAAATATTACTGATTAGATCCTGCCATGTTTTGAAAAAAGTCTGTACAGATCCTCTAACTGAGTATTTGATTTTTTCCAACTTCAAATAATATAACACATCGGTTTCCCACTGACTTAAAGAGGAGAGTTTGGGTTCTTCCAGTTTATCAGAATAAGTCTGCGTGCCAAGAGTGTAGTGAATGCAATCACAATTTGTTTGTCTTTCTCCACTTTAAACCCCTCTGGAAGAACCCCAAACACAGCTGTTAATGGGTTAGGAGGGATTGTGAGTCCAAGGCTGTCTGAGAGGTAATTAAAATTTTTTGTCCAGAATAATGTTAATTTGGTGCAGGCCCAGAACATGTGACCTAGTGAGGCTGGGGCTTGATTGCAGCGTTCGCAGGTTGGATCATGTCCTGGAAACATTTTGGAGAGTTTTAGTCGAGACAGATGTGCTCGATATATAATTTTGAGTTGTATAATTATATGCTTTGCATATGGAGCTCGAGTGAATTCTCTGCATTCCTACTTTCCACTCCTTTTCTGATATATTAATTGAGAGATCTTTTCCCAGTGTCCTCTTGGATCTTTGAAAGGAAGGGATTGTAAAATGATTTTATATATTGTAGAGATGGAGTCTAAGTCCTTGAGATTGAGCAATATTTTTTCCAGCATGGATGAGGGTGCAAGATGAGGAAAATCTGGAAGGTTCTGTTTAACAAAGTTCCTGATTTGAAGATAGTGAAAGAAATGTGTAGCTGGAATGTTAAATTTGGAATGTAATTGTTCATAGGATGCAAAGACGTTGTCTATATAAAGATCTCTAAGCAAGTTAATTCCAAATTTTTCCAGATATTAAAACTGCATATGTTTGTGAAGGTTGAAAGAGGTGGTTCTTTGCAGGGTGCCACAAATAGAAGCTTCTCCATCTTAAAATGCTTTCTACATTGGTTCCAGATTCTAAGTGAGTGGAGCACAATTGGGTTATTAGTGTATTGCCGATAACGTGTGTTTATTGGAGCACAAAGCAAGGAATACAAAGAAGTACTGCAGGATTTTACTTCTATTGCGGTCCAAGCCTGTGTATGTTCTTCTATTTGTGTCCAGGTTCTTATCGCCTGTATATTTGCTGCCCAGTAATAAAACTGGAAGTTAGGTAGAGCCATGCCGCCTTCTGCCTTTTGTCTTTGTAGGGTCGCTCTTTTGATGCGTGGATGTTTTGAATTCCAAATAAATGAGGTTATTGTTGAATCTAATTGCTTAAAGAATGATTTATTAATGTATATTGGGATGTTTTGAAATAAAAAGGAGCTTAGGAAGAATATTCATCTTAACAGTGTTAATTCTTCCAGCTAGTGTGAGATGAAGGGTTGACCATCTATGCAAGTCTTGTTTAATTTTTTCCATACAGACGGTGAAATTTTGTTGATAAAGAGCTTTATGTTTACTTGTAATGTTTACCCCGAGGTATTTAAACTGTTCTGCAATGATAAAAGGTAGGGTGTCTAATCTAATATTATATGCTTGAGAATTCACCGGAAAGAGTACACTTTTATTCAGATTAATTCTGAGACCAGAGATCTTTTGAAATTCTGTGAGTGCTGCTAAGACTGCAGGCACAGAATTTTCTGGGTCCGATATATACAGTACCATGTCATCTGCATATAATGAGATTTTCTGTTCCAGTCCTTCTCTGCTAATCCCCTTTATCTGATCAGTATTTCGACAATGTATTGCCAGTGGTTCAATGGCAATCGCAAACAGCAGCGGTGACAAGGGCATCCTTGTCTAGTGCCACGTTCTAGTTTAAAGTAGTCTGAGCAAATGTTGTTGATGCAAACTGAAGCTTCTGGGTTAGTATACAGTAATTTAATCCATGCACAAATGTTCGGGCCAAACCCAAACTTCTCCAATATAGTAAAAAGGTATTTCCATTCAATCATGTTGAATGTTTTTTCTGCATCCAATGATAATAATATTTCTGGGGTGTTTGATTTAGTTGGTGAGTATATTACATTAAGGGCGGCACGGTGGCGCAGTGGTAGCATTGCTGTCTTGCAGTTAGGGGACCTGGGTTCGCTTCTCGGGTCCTCCCTGCATGGAGTTTGCATGTTCTCCCCGTGTCTGCGTGGGTTTCCTCCGGGCGCTCCGGTTTCCTCTCACAGTCCAAAGACATGCTGGTTAGGTGGATTGGCGATTCTAAATTGGCCCTGGGGTGTGGGTGTGTTTGTGTGTGTCCTGCGGTGGGTTGGCACCCTGCCCGGGATTGGTTCCTGCCTTGTGCCCTGTGTTGGCTGGGATTGGCTCCAGCAGACCCCCGTGACCCTGTGTTCAGATTCAGCGGGTTGGAAAATGGATGGATGGTATATTACATTAAACAGGCGTCGAAGATTTGAATATAAGTGTCGGCCCCTAATAAATCCAGTTTGGTCTTGTGATATTACTGAGGGGAGCACTTTCTCCATCCTTCTGGCTATGATTTTAGAGAGTATTTTAACGTCGTTATTCAGAAGTGAAATTGGTCTGTATGATGCACATTGTAATAAGTCCTTATTTTGTTTTGGAAAGACAGTGATTAGTGCTTGGCGAAAGGTTTGTGGAAGAAATTGGTTATCTCTGGCTTCTGTAAATGTTGCTAATAGGAGGGAGCTAGCTGAGCGGAGAATTTCTTGTAAAATTCTGCAGGGTAGCATGAGGGCCTGCTGCTTTCCCGCCTTGGAGTGACTTTATAGCTTCTAGTAATTCTGATAACACCAGAGGTTTATCAAGTTCCTCCACAATAAAACCGTCTATTTGTGGTATCTGTAATGTATCCAGAAATGCATTAGATTGTGTATTGTCTTCTTTAAACTCAGTAGTATATAGGGATTTATAGTAGTCTCTGAAAGTGTGCATTATATTTTTGTGTTCGATGATTTTCTCCGTTCGTGTTAGTGATTACCGATATTGTGTTGCGCACTTCTTGCTTGTGAATTTGTTGAGCTAAAAGCTTATTAGCTTTCTCTCCATGTTCATAGTAATGATGTCTGGATTTGTAGATTAGTTGTTCAGTTTCTTTAGTTGTCAAGAGGTTTAATTCTGAATGTAGAGCCTGCCTCCTCCTATGTAGAGTCTCGCTTGGTAGTCTGGCATGTTCTTCATCTATTTTAGTAATTTCGCTTTTTATCTCTGCTACTTTCTTGACTTTGGATTTATTTCTGTGGGAAAGATATGAGATAATCTGTCCTCTTAAGAAGGCCTTAAGAGTTTCCCAGAGTATTCCTGCAGAGATCTCGGGGATGTATTTGTCTCTAGAAAGAATTTGATTTGTTTGCATATAAATTTAGTACAATTCTCGTCTGCAAATAGAAGCAGGTTGAGACACCATCTGCGGGGTGAGTGTATGGGGCTTAGTAATTTCAGCTCCAAGATCATAGGTGCATGGTCAGAAATAACAATACCATTGTATTTGCAAGATTTAATCTTAGGCAAGAAGTTATTGTATATAAAGAAGTAATCAATCTTTGAGAAGCAATGATGTACTGGTGAGTAGAAAGAATATGTTCTTGAATTTGGGTTTAAAAACCTCCAGGGTCTGATAAGTTGTGATCAGTTATAAACTTTGTAATTATCTTTGCGGTGTTAGATGCCGTTCCCCCTGTGGAGGAAGTCCTATCTAAAAGTGGATTTAGAACATTTTATAACTTTATGAGTGTTCAGATGGGGAATGGATGCAAATAAATTTTGTATAAATTCCTTATCATCAACATTAGGTGCATAAACATTTATCAAAATCATTTTACAGTTAGATAAGTCTCCCATGACCATTACATATCTCCCTTCAGGATCCAATACTACATCTGATGCTACAAATGGTACTGTTCTATGTATGAGAATTCCCACACCTCTAGTTTTCTTTGTAAAACTAGAATGGAACATTTGGCCAGTCCAGTCTTTTGCAGCGGAACTGATCCTTGCTTAGTAAGTGGGTTTCCTGTAAAAATACTATTTTAGCATTTAGACCTGTTAGGTGAGAGAGTACTTTCTTTCTCTTTAATTCGTGATTCAGGCCTTTAACATTCCAGCTTACGAAGTTAACTGTCCCATCCTAGAGACACTGACTCTGAGTTTTTGATGTCATTTTATAGTCTTAACTGGAAGTGAGACAGCTTCGGCCTTAATTTCCTATTTCCCCAAGAGTTGATGCCATGCAGCTTATTATTACATTGGTAGTTATAATTATGCCTCACAGTTAGGAGACCCGGGTTCGCTTCCCGGGTCCTCCCTGCGTGGAGTTTGCATGTTCTCCCGTGTCTGCGTGGGTTTCCTCCAGGCGCTCGGTTTCCTCCCACAATCCAAAGACATGCTGGTTAGGTGGATTGGCGATTCTAAATTGGCCCTAGTGTGTGCTTGGTGTGTGGGTGTGTTTGTGTGTGTCCTGCGGTGGGTTGGCACCCTGCCCAGGATTGGTTCCTGCCTTGTGCCCTGTGTTGGCTGGGATTGGCTCCAGCAGACCCCCGTGACCCTGTATTTGGATTCAGCGGGTTAGATAATGGATGGATGGATAGTTATAATTATAAAGATTGAGAGGATAGATTAGGTATAGATCAAGCCTGCTCTCTTTCTCCCCCTTAACCCCCCACCCTCCCTTTTTGCCTCCCCAAGTGAGGCTAAAACCCACTTCACGCAGTCCCAGTCCTCTGACATACCCAGAAACAGAGCACGTCCAAAGCAAAACAAGCCCCAATGCAGTGGCGCTTTAGGGTTAAAAGATAGAGATATCTCTTACCAATATAGTCTTAAAAAAATTAAAAAAAAGAGTTTTGCACTTAAAATATATATATAGTCTACAGCAATTTTAGTGCATTAAGATGATACCCCCAGATAATAAACCCGGGGGATGGTGTTAAAAATGTATCCAGAATAAGCATAACAAGTCTTTATGCAGTAATAGCAATAACAATAAACCAAGGGTATGATATTGAACAGTCTCATTTAGGGTACACATGAATTAATTAGAAAAGAAAAAAAAAAGGAAGAAAAAGTAATTAAGCAAATTAAAACATAAACAGATAGTGCCCTAGTAATACTAAGTAATAATAAGAATACATGAGAATATATGCTGATAAAAAACCCGTATTTTAAAACGAATAGATAAAACAATAGATTATTAATCCTAGCTTTATCATTTACCGCCATGACTCACTATTATCATGTATCAGAATAGTCCCGGGATCAGCTTTCTTAATTCCTTTTCTGCTTCTTCCTTGCTAGCGAAGACATAGAATTGACTCTGCCATTCCACTTTCAGTTTTGCCAGGTACAAGAGGCTGTATTTGACACTGGCTTGCCGTAACTGCTATTTAATGTTGTAGAAGGCTGCGCGTTTAGTAGCTGTTGCTGGAGAGAAGTCAGGGAAGATACAAATGTGGTTAAAATCAGGCTATTATTAAAAGAGTATTTAGTTTATGCACAAAGAGCACAGGCTTGTCTTTACAACTTTGGCACGACCTTATGGGAATTCTGTCTGAGAGTCTGTGGCATGGTTTTGTTTCCTACATTACACTGCAACTGGCCGGGACCATTTAAAATAAAAGAAGGAATGGGTTCGGTGTAATATTTAGTTAAACAGGAAAAATGGAAACCTACTGAGGGGGTCTATCATTTCAGTTTTTTAATGGAATGGAAGGAAAGGGAAAGCAATCCCTACACCAGCCCTGTACAGTCCTTATTTACGTGTGCCATTAGTCTGAATTTTAGTGGACATCAAACCATCGACTGGAACTGTCAATCAATAAATGAGTAGCCTGAATGGATGGAGTTAACTGCACATGCCAATAGTACTGAGCCTAGGGCTGATTGTCTGAGAATGTCCGTACAGCTTCCCAGAGGCAAAGAAGAGAAAAGTAGAGGTTGAAATTAAATGTATGGTGGATCTAGGTGTGATTAAAAATTTTTAGTCCCTGGTCGAGCCCAATCGTGTTAGTAGCACAGCCAGGCGGCAGTGTGTGCTTTCACAATGACTTCCACTGGTTCAACCAGGTCTCTCCATTTGATGTTTAATCCATGCATCAAGTGTTTAACCTCCTTGAACGACTGAGAAAGTCCCACTTCTTAGCCATTTTCAATATGACAAAGGGGCATAATGGCAAATTCCTTTAGTGGAATCCACTAAAGAAAACATTGCATTTAGCACACCTTGTGGACATTGGTAGTACTGAATTGAGAAATCTGCAGCAACTGCATGATGCTCTCATGTCTATATGGACCAAAGTCCCTGAGGAATGTTTCTAGCACTTTGTTGAATCTATGCTGTGAAGAATTGAGGCAGTTCTTGGGACAAAAGGGCATCCTACCTATACTAGCAAGGTGTACCTAATAAAGTGGCTGGTGAGTGTATATCCCCCGGAACCTAAAGGTTAATACATGCTACACCCTGTCCCTATTGATGAAAATTGGAGCATAATCCTCATCACAAGATCTTCTGAAATTGATGATGAGCTACTTTGTCTTGCCTGTGTTGAGGGACAGGTTATTCACTGAGCATCATCTCACCAGATTTTTCACCTACACTTTGTAGGCTGATTCATTGTTATTGGAATTTAGCCCAATCAGTGTTGTGTCATCTGCAAATTTTATGATGGTATTGGTGGTATATGCAGATACACAGCTTTACTGTGTGCCCATGTTCAGGTTTATGGTGTAGGAGGGATGGGGGCCCAGCTATTTCACCTGATGGTGCACAGACTGTAAGCTGAATATCCAATTACAACTGGTGCAGTTTATGGATAGGACTTGAAAGTAGAGCCATAGTTTACAAGTTACATCCTCACGATTGTGCCCTATCTCTCCAAATGAGTCAGGGCTGTGTGCAGAGCTTAAGAAATGTCATTCTGTAAAGATCTATTAGCTCTGTAGGTAAATTGATATGAGTTTAGGGAGGTGGGGATGTTGGCTTTAATGTAAGTGAGAACCAATCTTTCAAAGCACTTCATTATTATTGGTTTCAGAGTGATTGAAAGATAGTCATTAATATTACTGAAGTTTTGTTTTCTTCGGCACTGGCACAATGATGGGTGACTTAAGGCATGTAGGGACCATTTCCAGTGTCAAGGAGAGATTAAAAATATTCATAAATACCTTAGCAGGCTGCTCAGCACAGTTTCTAAAGTTCTGTCTGGTCCAGCAGCTTTACTTGGATTAACCCTCTGCAGCAGTCGCTGTACATATGTGCTCAGTTTGAAGGTGGGAGACTTGGCATCTTCTGTAGCTATAATCTTTCCAGGTGGAGTACAGTTGCTGGAATCAAATTCTACAAACAATGTGTTGAAATCATTGGCCGATATGACATCACTGTGGGGAGACATCAGGCTGCCTTTGTGGTCAGTAATAGCTGTGATGCTTTTCCGTGTGATCTTCCTCACATTTCCCATAGATGTCTTTGGCTTTTTTTATACCCTTTTTCGAGTTTGACCTGGCAACACTACAAGCTATGGGATCCCCAGACTTAATGCCTGGTTATGTGCTTTTAAAAGACATTTCACTTCTTTGTTCATCCATGGTTTCGTTTCATATTTGGAAAATTTTATATCTTCTTGTCCATAGTGACATTATCCATACAGCTACAGATATAAAAATGAACAGTGGCTGTGTACTCCTCCAGGTCTAACTCTGTGCCCCATGCAGTCTGATGAGGAAGGAATTCCCACGATGAATTTAAAGCATTCCTGGAATTGTGATGTGGCTTGCTTGGTCCATATATTCACTGTCTGTGTGACAGCTTTCTTCCGGCGGATAAGAGGTCTGCATGCAGACCTCTTCCTTTTGATCCTTTTGATCTTACAGCAGATGAACTCACTATAACCGACCACTTTCTCCTCTCATTCAACGCTAAACTTACCTTTTCTGTTCCTAAGCTTCCACGTGTCATAGCTTTCGTAACATTAAGAATATCAACTTGAATTTGCTGTCTTCTAGAATTGATTCGCAAATGGACTTTTATAATTTATCCTCTCCCATAGAACTGGTCTCATATTATGACACTTGTCTTAATGGTATTCTTAATTCTCTGGCTCCGCTAAAAACCAGATCTGTTTCTTTTTCCTTTTCTGCCCCCTGGTTTACGCCTGAACTTAGGCTTCTGAAAGCTAAAGGCAGACAACTTGAAAGGTTGTTTAAAAAACCAGACTCTTTGTCCACAAAGAGATGTATAAAAATCATCTACTCTATTACAAGGATTGTATAGCTCAAACCAAATCTAATTATCATACTCAGTTAATTACTTGTAATACAGGTAACACCAAGTCTTTGTTTTCTTTACTTAATAATGTTACACAACCTCCAGACTCTTTACCATCCCACCTTCACTCAACTGCCTTCTGTAATTCTCTTATGTCTTTTTTCAATGAGAAAATCCAAAAGATACATCAGCACCTTGGTCCAGATCCTTTCTGTATTTCTTCTGAACTACACTCGCCTATTCACTCTTTCTCTTCTTTCCAGCTTCCCACTTCCTCTGAAATCTCAGATCTCATCTGTAAATCCAAGTCATCTACTTGTCAGCTGGACCCCCTGCCTACAGTTTTGGTTAAAGCCTGCCTCCCCTCTCTAGTCCCTCTTATTTCTGCCATCATTCACTCTTCTCTTACTACTGGTATTATTCCCTCATCTTTCAAAACTGCTGCTATAACCCCAATATTAAAAAAACCTGGTTGTGATCCTACTAATTTCAATCATTTTCGCCCCATTTCTAACTTGCCCTTTATCTCCAAAATTCTTGAAAAAATAGTAGCTATCCAACTACACACCCACATGTCTCACAATAATCTATATGAGATGTTCCAGTCTGGTTTTTGCCCCTTTCATAGTACAGAAACAGCACTTGTTAAAATTACTAATGACCTCCTTATGGCTGCTGACTCTGGTCTAATCACTATTCTCATCCTTCTTGATCTGAGTGCGGCCTTTGATACTATTTGTCATACCACTCTCCTTAATAGATTATCTTTGATTGGAGCAGAGCTTTCAGCCGTTCTGCTCCCAAGCACTGGAACTCATTACCTGCGGATCTCCGAAATATCAAATCATATTCATCTTTCAAATGTAAACTTAAAACACATTTGTTTAAAATAGCTTTTTCTTCTTCCTCCTAATTATAGTGGTTTTGTTTGGTTTTTAATTTTTAGATTTTTTGATGTTTTAAGTTGTTTATAATTGTGTTTTGTATTTATTTATTTATTTATTGTTTGTTTGTTTGGTGTCCTTGAGTTCTCTGAAAGGCACCTTGTATAAATAAAATGTATTATTATTATTATTATTATTATTATGCAGGCATCAAAAATAATGAAAAATGGTCCGCATGTCCAAGGGCTGTGGGGTAAGGAGGGCTTTGTAGGAGTCATTAACATTTGTATATAATTTATCTAGGGAGTTTGATCCCCTGGTGGTGCACAGTAAGTGTTGGTAAAATTTCTGGATCTCCATTTGAAGATCTGTCTGGTTGAAGTCCCCTGCAATAATGCAGACAGCAGCTAGGCGAGTGTCCTGTTGTTTACTGATAGCCAAGTGCAGCAGTGCTTAGCATTAGATTCAGGTGAAAATGTAAGCTGCTATAACGATAAGAACAGAACATTCCCTTGGTAGATGAAATGGCTTGCATTTGATTATTAAGTGTTCCAAAATTTGGGGAGCAGTAACGCTGTATGGCAATGTGGTTTGTGCACCAGTTATTACTTATATAGACACCGAGCCATCCGCCCTTACTCTTACCAGAGTTCACTGTCCTGTCGGCTCAGTACACTGACTAGTTAATTGGCTCCACAGCTCAGTCGGGAACCAAGAGGTCGAGCCACAACTCTGCAAAAATCAGCATGCAGCAGTCCCCCATGGATCATTGTGTATTAAACCACAGCCTTAATTTGTCCAGTTTTTTGGTAAGTGACTGGACATTTGATAGAAAGATACTTGGTAGTGATGATGTGTATGGAGCCTTACGTAGCTGGGCCCATACACCTCCATGTTGTCCCAGCTTCTACTTCCTTTCCTGACGTAACCCGAGGTGGAGACAGAGGTGATCTCCTTTGAGACACTATAGAAGTTGAAAGAATTGCGAGAAATACGCTCACCGCTTTGTCCAGTATTAAGCAGCTCCATGCGACTGTAAGAAAGATTTGCCCGAGTTGTCCATAGCGGAATTAAAAGAACAGTTAAATAACAAAAGAAGAATCAAGGAGAGTGCAAAGCCACTCCGTCCAGACACGCTGCCTTGTGAGCATGCTCTTATCAAGAATAATAATCTTGACTCCATTGTCTTTTACAACTTTAGATCATTTTATAACCTGCCTTTTTCAGTAAAATTCTAGAAAAATCACTTTTTCAGCAGTTAAATGATTACTTGAACTACCATAGTTCTGTAGATGACACGCAGCTTTACTTGTCTATAGCATCTGATGACTTGACACTCTAGCCTCCCTGATCCAATGTTTTACTTGTTTTTCTGAATGGACAAAAAACAGAAATCATAGTTGTTGGCAAAAATGAATATAGTGAAGTTCTTAGAAATAAACTTGATCCCTTAGCATTAAAAGTCAAGGAGGCGGTAAATAATTTGGGTATAATCGTGGATTCTGATGTAAACTTTAAATTGCACACTAACCAAATAACTAGGACTGCACTTTTCCATTTAAGGAACACTGCAAATGTTTGACTGCTTATAACATTGTAAAATGCTGAGAAATGTATTCACATTTTTGTTTTTAGTTGACAAGATTATTGTAATAGGGCAGCATAGTGGCGCTGCTGCCTAGCAGTAAGGGGACCTGGGTTCGCTTCCCAGGTCCTCCCTGTGTGGGTCTCCTCCGGTTGCTCCGGTTTACTCCCGCAGTCCAAAGACATGCAGGTTAGGTGCATTGGCAATTCCACGTTGTGCTTGGTGTATGCGTGTGCCCTGCCTGGGGATTTGTTCCTGCTTTGTGCCCTGTGCTGGCCGGGATTGGCTCCAGCAGCCCCCCGTGACCCCGTGTTAGGATATAGCAGGTTAGATAATGGATGGATTATTGTAATACACTCTGAACAGGACTACCACAGTCAAATTTGAGCACAGCTCACCAGTCTTAGCCTTGTTACATTGGTTGCCCATGTCTTTCACAATTGACTTTAAAATACTATTAATGGTATATAAAGCTTTAAATAATCTTGTTCATTCCTATATTTTGGAGTACATTTCCCCCATCTGCGGTGGGCTGGCGCCCTGCCCGGGGTTTGTCTCCTGCCTTGTGCCCTGTGTTGGCTGGGATTGGCTCCAGCAGACCCCCCCGTGACCCTGTAGCTAGGATATAGCGGGTCGGATGATGGATGGATTTCCCCCATAGATTCTCCTAATGCTGGTCTGATTATTATTTTAAGAGCTAAGCATCAACAAAATTGTGAACATTTTTATCCTAAAAGCTGTTTTCGTAGCTTTTTCGTATCTATATTTTAGTTCTACTCCTAATGGACTATAAATGGACAAAATTATCATTTTCTTCCTGAATTTGCAATCTTTACTAATCTCTACATTGCTTTGCTTTCTTTTACTTTTTTTCTGTGCAGCCCCTGTGATGCTTAAATGAAGGCAAGTGCCCGAGGTGTCCATAACACCCTCTGCGTCGAATCCTCTGAGATGAAGCCAGGAAACAGTGAAGAACACCTTGAGTGCAGTCATGCTAAGTAGAATGCCAAGCACGGGCTGGGTGGTCCTTTGGCCTTGAACCCCTGCAGATTTTTAGTTTTTTTCTGCAGCTTATCTTATTTTTATTGCTCTCCTGACCATCTGAACTTATCATCGGAATCATACAATACTATACTGTATGCAAGAACTCTACCTCTCTAATAATTGTATATCTATTTTATGCAAGTGTGCATTGATTTTTTTTTGCAGTTCATTCATTATTACATCATTTTATTTTTTTTTCTATTCTTGTAACTTTCTTTGACATCTAGTAAAGCACTTTGACACACATTCTGTGTATGAAAATGTGTGATCAAAATTAATGTTGCTGTTGTAAAGAGCATAATTGTCACTTTCCTGAAATAAGTAGGGGCGGCACAGTGGCGCAGTGGTAGCGCTGCTGCCTCGCAGTTAGGAGACCTGGGTTCGTTTCCCGGGTCCTCCCTGCGTGGAGTTTGCATGTTCTCCCCGTGTCTGTGTGGGTTTCCTCCGGGCACTCCGGTTTCCTCCCACAATCCAAAGACATGCAGGTTAGGTGGATTGGTGATTCTAAATTGGCCCTAGTGTGTGCTTGGGTGTGTGTGTGGGTGTGTTTGTGTGCGTCCTGCGGTGGGTTGGCACCCTGCCCAGGATTGGTTCCTGCCTTGTGCCCTGTGTTGGCTGGGATTGGCTCCAGCAGACCCCCGTGACCCTATTCGGATTCAGCGGGTTAGAAAATGGATGGATGGATGAAATAAGTAAATTTGTCTCGCTTTGGAGAAAGCCTTTAGGTTGTGCTTTTTTAAAATGGAGAATCTTTGGGTAAACAAATTACCTTCTTGGGAGGCCTCTATTTTGAGCACAAAATTATTAGCACCTTTCTTTGTAATTTTCTGCAACGCCATTTTGTTTCTCATTAGACGCCACTAGGCTGGGGTTTTGTTGCTATGTGTATCCTGCGGAAGCTGTTGATGTTTCTCCTGGAAGTTGCTGGCCAATCTGTCATTATCATGACGTTTTAAAAAGCTGCCACTGTGGTCATCTCACTGTCCAATGTGGTGGATTGTGTGTTTTCGTCAAATTTTCATTTTTCACCGCACTTTCCTCATCTTTACGATTTTGGCCCAGCCCTTTGTTAAGATGTTCTATTGTTTTGCCACCTTTTTTGAGCACAGTCTCCGTTCATCTTCCTGGTGCTCTCTTTTGTGCTTAAATCTGCACGCCATAGCGGTGGAAGAACAATAACAAACACGCTGGTTCTCCTGGCAAGGTCACAAGCGTTGTCAATGTCAGTGGTCTCTCTGTCAAAGACATTTTACGCCTCCTCTTTTCCCACATGATATTAATTTCTCTTTCTCAGTCCAGCTAAAATTGTCATGTTGAGCTCCTTAGTGGTCAATTATACCTTTAATGTGTCCTCATTAAAGCCCGAGGTACTGTGTGCTCTTTCACTGTACGCTCCATCACGTTATCCCCATATTTCACACTATTCGGTACACTTAAAGGGATATAGATGTATCGCACGTTCTTACGCATTGTTTGCACCACATGCAGTGTACAACTGTCCTTGTTACACGCACACGTTCTAGAAGTTGATTGTTTTGCTAGACAGCAGCAGTGGCAACTTTGAAATTTTAGAACAATCCTTATAACAATACATGCCTGAATTTGTCTAAACAACTAAACAAATGCTCTTTTGATTGTTTATTTGGTTTGATTAAAAAATCAATCTCCAACCTATACTGGTCTAACCGATACGTGTATATGTGAAAGACCTTTGGATAATCCAACATTAAAAAAAAATGCACAACGGATCTCCACTCCAGAGTTTCATGTTGGTCACTTAAAGTGAACCAGCAGTAAGAATTGTGCAGCTGTCCATGGAGCATCTGTTGGGGGGTCAAAGCCACTGCTGACTCATCATATGGCGCGTCACATCAGCTTTAAAGGATGCACAGCATGAAGAGCGATGTACAAAAATAAACTGAGCACACAGTGCTTGTGCTTCTATTTATGTGCACGTTGATTTAAGAGTAGACAGACGTTAGATTTTTCTGTTAGTGTTGCCCAGCATAGTGTCGGGAGGTTATTGTAGTGTATATGGCAAACCGCAAAAAGCAGAGAAAGAGTTAGAAGTGAATTGAATCTGTTTTTAAAATTAAAGCTGCACAGACTTTCAAGAACCTAGAGGTTTGTCACTTTCCCATTTTTCTCAGTATAGGAAAAAAACAAACAACTCCTCTCCATATTGTGTCAGCACACTGCTAAGGTGACATTTCACTGAGGTCAGTTGTCATAACCCGTGTTTTGGATGTGTCTAGAATCAATTCTTAATAATACAGTGCCTATTAAAGAGTATTTTCATGTTTTTGTTACACAGCATTCAATCATGGTAGATTTAATATGGTATTTTGGTCACTAACAACCAGAAAACCCTAACCCTAACCCTAACCATCAAAATTAATCGAAGATCTCTGAAAAGAGTTCTAAACTAATTACAAATATAAAACAGAAAATAATTGATTGCAACTCCATCCTTCCATCCCGCTACTGTATATACTAACTACAGGGTCACGGGGGTCTGCTAGAGCCAATCCCAGCAGCACAGGGCGCAAGGCAGGAAAAAAACTCGGGCAGGACACCAGCCCACCGCAGGGAACATACACACACGGGACAATTTAGGATCGCCAATGCACCTAAACTGCATGTCTTTGGACTGTGGGAGGAAACCCATGCAGACACGGGGAGAACATGCAAACTCCACACAGGGAGGAGCGAACCCAGGTCTCCTTACCGCGAGGCAGCAGCAGCTACCACTGCGCCACCATGCCGCTCTGTTTGCAACTCATCCACTTTAATATGACATACCATCCATCCATCCATTTGCTAACCCGCTGAATCCAAATACAGGGTCACGGGGGTCTGCTGGAGCCAATCCCAGCCAACACAGGGCACAAGGTAGGAACCAATCCTGGGCAGGGTGCCAACCCACCGCAGGACACACACAAACACACACTTTAGGGCCAATTTAGAATCGCCAATCCACCTAACCTGCATGTCTTTGGAATGTGGGAGGAAACCGGAGCGCCCGGAGGAAACCCACGCAGACATGGGGAGAACATGCAAACTCCACACAGGGAGGAGCGAACCCAGGTCTCCTTACTGCGAGGCAGCAGCAGCTACCACTGCGCCACCATGCCGCTCTGTTTGCAACTCATCCACTTTAATATGACATACCTGAATCATCAAATCAGTGATTTGGCCAATTGGATTTAAAAGTCACTTAATTAGATCAATGGATGTCACCTGTATGGGGTTTCAGTTGATTGCAGTTTAAATGCACTTGACCTTGAAGGGCCAACTTGTGGCGAATCAACATGGTGGCCTAACCTACATAATGGTGACACTTCATGCAAAGATAACTGAAAAGCACAAGTCAACAGATGGAGAGAAGAAAATGTCCAACTCACTGAATATCCTTTGGAATCCAGTTAGATCAATCATTAAGAAATGGAAGAGTATGGCAGAGCTGTAAATCTTACTAGCGCAGGCCGTCCGCAAAAACTGATTAGACGTGCAAGAACATGACTAGCTGAGACAAACTAAGAGACCTTTGAAAGATCTGAAGGCGTTACAAGCTCCAGTGGCTGAGGTTGGAGAGACAGTGCAGATATTAACTGTTGCTCAAATGCTTACCCAGTCGCAACTTTATGGGGAAGTAGCAAAGAAAGAAAATGAACATGACATTTCAGCTCGAATATGCCAGAAGCCACATAGGAAACGTTACCTGGGAGATGGTTCTATTGTCTGGTGGGACTAAAATTGAGTTTTTTGGCCATCATTGTAAATGCCATGCGAGTCAAACGTTGTCAGAAACACACCATTCCCATTGTGAACCACGATGGTGGCAGCATCTTGATGCTACTGTTGGGTGCTTCTTTCTTCTTTAAATGAGTTGCCACCAATCATCATTTGAATTACTTACAGGAGTTTCTTCATTCCACATGACTTTTGTTTTTTTTCCAGTGATCAGTGTATATATTTGCATCTACTTTTGGGGTTTTGGGAATCATGAATCATTGGATTTGTTCTCATCTTTTGCTATGTTTTATATTTACTAAACCTCAATTTGGACCTTTTCATCCATTTCATTTTATAAAAAAAGTTGTGGGTGATGTCTTCTGAAAACAACCTTAAGGTATGAGGGTTTGGCAGAGTGAACTCTGAACTCTGCTCAAGGACTTAATGAACTCTAGAAGTGTCATTGCAACCTTCTCTCCATCATGGGCAACACCAATTCAAGTTGGAGACTTCAACATAGACTCTACCTCTCCAAAGGGTACTTATTTGAAAAAAAATGATGAACTACACTCAGCCTTGGGCCCTGCAGGAGCAGCAACCAACAGTACATCAATTGGTGCAGTTTGCACGTCACCAAAATTGAAATCTGGTGTCTATGAAGTCTGTTTCAGTCCCCCTCCTAACTTGTTTGAGCTCGGAAATACAGTACGTGCTTTTATCGAGTATCATTGGACAATTTTCTAATGTGTGTTAACATTAGTCCCAAATTGTACATTTCTCTCTGCCTATCCTTCTCCCCAAAACTGTTGTGGCAACTGCTCTGGACACCACGCTACCAAAAAAGGCACCAAGGAACTTGAATCTGTGCAGAGGAGATCAGCCAAGTGCATCACAGCTCTAAAGGACATGTCCTACTCTCACAGTCTCAGAGAATTAAACCTGTCCAGACTCAAGCAGAGAAAGCTGCGTGGGAAACTATTCCATGTCTAAAAAAATTCTCAAATTCATCAATTAGTTGGAACCAACAGATCTATTTTAACTTAATAGCGAATTGCATATCTGAGGACATCAGTGGAAAATGAGGGCAAGTGTACCTACTTCTTCACACAGAGTTACAGTCATCTGGAGAAAACTACCAAGTTACGTACAGACATGAACAAATCTGTCGTTCCCCTTACAGCTCATTGAAAAAGTGCTGTATGCCTCGTGAAAAGTGATTAAAAGAAAAGCAAGTGTCCTACTTATATCTTTAATATGTCATTGAGTAAAGCAAAACGAGTGTGAAGAGAGATCAACTATTAATCTATATCTATATATATAAAAGCCAAATACCGCTGACTCACTCATCATGAAATCTCCCGAACCCTTGGTCCATAGGTGCTTGCTAAGTAACGGTTTTAAAAATTTCATGGTCCAAGTGTGACATTTCTTATAGTTTTTTAGACCCATTTGTACGTCTGCCCGCTTTTCACGAGAGAACTACTTAACGGATTTAGATTGGGTTTATTTCTATAATTTGCTTGAACATTCCGTTGATTTTGTGACTTTCTCATCGCGCTAAGTATCATAATTCGCTTGCGGTATTGATTTATTAGTGCGAATCCAAGAGAAAGTCATCAAGCTGCGCTTCTCTCCTTACTTATGCGTCTGCCTCGGGGCGTAACCTTAACTCCGCTTAGTTAGCAAACGAGAGAACTACTTATTGGATTTAGATCAGGTTTTTTTCTAAAATTTGCTTGAATATTCCGTTAATTTTGTGACTTTCTCATCGCACTAAGTATCATAATTTGCTTGAAGTATCTGAAGCTGAGAGATCTAAGAGAGAGTCATCAGGCTGCGAGGCCCTTCTCACTCACGCGTCTTACTCGGGGCGTAACCTTAACTCCGTTTAGCTAGTGAACGAGAGAACTTCTTAATGGTTTTTTTTTCTGTAATTTGCTTGAACATTCCAGTTGATTTTGCTACTTCCCTCATTGCGCTAAGAATCATAGTTTGCTTGCAGGAGCGATATATTCGTGCTAATCCGAGACAGAGGCTGCAGGCCGAGGGGAGAGGGAAGAGTGACATCAGGAGTAGAGAGCTGGGCTGGACCCTCCTTACTGTCCTGTTTCACTAATACATGGGTGAAGCTGCTGGGAATTGCTAGTTATCGTATAAAGATGTTCAAAGATGGCCTGGATACATGTATTGGTACCCCTGGAAAATGTCATAAATAATTGGATTGAAGTGATTTTTCAAACTCGCTGTTTCCTTTAAATAATATAACATGTCTCCAATTGTGTATATCAGTCATTCAGCCTATTTAAATGGAGAAAAGTTGCCACTGTGCTGTTTGGTATCATCGTGTGTCCCGCACCGATTATGGGCCAGAGAAAACAAAGGTGAGAACTGTCTGTGGCGATCAGAAAGGAAATTATAGACAAGGCAAAGAATATAATAGCATCTCTAAGCAGCTTGATGTTCCTGTGACAACTGCTTCAAATATTAAGACATTTAAGGTCCATGGGACTGTAGCCAACCTCATCTTGGATGCGGCCACAGGAGCAAAATCAACCCCATAATGGACGGAAGGATAGTGAGAATGGCAGACAAAAACCAAGGACAACTTCCAAAGAGATACAAGCTGAACTCCCAGGTCAAGGACCATCAGTGTCTGATTACACCATCCATCGCCTTTTGAGTGACAGTGGGCTCAAACGACCTGTGGACAGGTGCAGAAGACCCATTGAGAGCTCGTTTGCAGTGATGGCCTCTAAGGATTGTTCAACAAAGTATTAGGATATGAGTCCCATTATTTTTGTCCATGCCATTTACATTTGTGTTATTACGTGAAATATTCTGTTGAATCAAAACTCTAAAGCAAAGCCTCTACGGAATAGACCATGATGGGTACATGATTACTTTTGTCAGTTTCAAGTTATTCAGAGACAGTTATGGGTTCCTATCTTTAATAATAATAATTTTTTGCATTTATATAGCGCTTATCTCACTTCTCAAAGCACTCAGCAATTGCAGGTTAAGGGCCCAACAGAGCAGAGTCCCTTTTGGCATTTACAGGATTCGAACCGGCAACCTTCCGATTGGCAGTGCAGATCCCTAGCCTCAGAGCCACCACTCTTTTTTTTGAGGGGTACCCACAAATTTGTCCGTGTCTGTGGTTGAAGGATAACCTTCACAAGCTTTAAGAACTAGCTAGAGGAGACACTGGGACATCTTCAGCTGTGTCCACAATACATTTGTGTCTAACAATGTAGACATTAGTGTTCATTTTTGCCTTTCATCCACAGTACCCTAGAAGTTTTGATACCCAAAAAGACATTTGGAAATGCACTCCAGAGCTGCATATTTCTTTAAAGACGGCTCGGCATTGCAGTGTGGATGGGTGAAAAGTTTTGCAGACACTAATCGCACTGTGATTTGTTCGTACTTATTATATGGCCCTTCTCTGATTGGAACCTGCGTATTACATTTTCTCAGCCACTTTGCTCACCTTATACTCGCGTGTTACTCTCAATACAATCATCCCTCATGGTAAGTCCAAACAAAACAACATGATTTTGAGTTTTTTGTATTTTGCAAGTGAATGCCCAGTGTGGAGGACACTTCTTCCTGTTTCTGCCAATGCCCGGTGTAGGGAAATAGTTGTGCCATGCAGTACATCCAGAAAGAATTCACAGCGCATCACTTTTTCCACATTTTGTTATGTTACAGCCTTATTCCAAAATGGATTAAATTCATTTTTTTCCTCAGAATTCTACACACAACACCCCATAATGACAACGTGAAAAAAGTTTACTTGAGATTTTTCCACATTTATTAAAAATAAAAAACTGAGAAATCACATGTACATAAGTATTCACAGCCTTTACTCAATACTTTGTCGATGCACCTTTGGCAGAAATTACAGCCCCAAGTCTTTTTGAATATGATGCCACAAGCTTGGCACACCTATCCTTGGCCAGTTTCACCCATTCCTCTTTGCAGCACCTCTCAAGCACCATCAGGTTGGATGGGAAGCGTTGGTGCACAGCCATTTTAAGATCTCTCCAGATCTGTCTGGGCTCTGGTTGGGCCACTCAAGGACATTCACAGAGTTGTCCTGAAGCCACTCCTTTGATATCTTGGCTGTGTGCTTAGGGTCGTTGTCCTGCTGAAAGATGAACCGTCGCCCCAGTCTGAGGTCTTGAGCGCTCTGGAGCAGGTTTTCATCCAGGATGTCTCTGTACTTTGCTGCAGTCATATTTCCCTTTATCCTAACTAGTTTCTCAGTTCCTGCCGCTGAAAAACATCCCCACAGCATGATGCTGCCACCACCATGCTTCACTGTAAGGATGTTATTGGTCTGGTGATGAGCGGTGTCTGGTTTCCTCTAAAGTGATGTCTGGCATTCACACCAAAGAGTTCAATCTTTGTCTCATCAGACCAGAGAATTGTGTTTCTCATGGTCTGAGAGTCCTTCAGGTGCCTTTTGACAAACTCCAGGCAGGCTGCCATGTGCCTTTTACTAAGGAGTGGCTTCTGTCTGGCCACTCTACCATACAGGCCTGATTGGTGGATTGCTGCAGAGATGGTTGTCCTTCAGGAAGGTTCTCCTCTCTCCACAGAGGACCTCTGAAGCTCTGACAGAGTGACCATCTGGTTCTTGGTCACCTCCCTGACTAAGGCCCTTCTTCCCGGATCGCTCAGTTTAGATGGCGGGCCAGCTCTAGGAAGAGTCCTGGTGGTTTCAAACTTCTTCCACTTACGGATGATGGAGGCCACTGTGCTCATTGAGACCTTCAAAGCAGCAGAAATTTTTCTGTAACCTTCCCCAGATTTGTGCCTCGAGACAATCCTGTGTCGGAGGTCTAATGACAATTCCTTTGACTTCATGCTTGGTTTGTGCTCTGACATGAACTGTCAACTGTGGGACCTTATATAGATAGGTGTGTGCCTTTCCAAATCATGTCCAATCAACTGAATTTACCACAGGTGGACTCCAATTAAGCTGCAGGAACATCTCAAGGATGATCAGGGGAAACAGGATGCACCTGAGCTCAGTTTGGAGCTTCATGGCAAAGGCTGTGAATACTTATGTACATGTGCTTTCTCAGTTTTTTTATTTTTAATAAATTTGCAAAAATTTCAAGTAAACTTTTTTCATGTTGTCATTATGGGGTGTTGTGTGTAGAATTCTGAGGAGAAAAATGAATTTAATTTATTTTGGAATAAGGCTGTAACATAAAATGTGGAAAAAGTGATGCGCTGTGAATACTTTCCGGATGCACTGTGTATTTTTTGTTTTAATTTGAAGTAAGTTTCTATTACAGATGCCCCTGGTGGAGGGCCTAGTTTTATCTCTTGGTCTAATTATACACCTTATTTTTTGGGTATCAAGTTATTTAAGGTCTGTATCATGACTAGATTTATAGGTTGCCCCACAACAGGGATTATGGGTAACAGCTTCAGGATAGCAACAGGTGGGATAAACAAGAGCCTGTGATTTATGATCATGTGGCTGTGGTCTAGATGGTCCTCTGATCAATAAGCCAGGTAGTTTTGCTGCCATATTTTAGGATAACACAAGAGATCCCTTCCAGTTAGAGTAAAAAACATTTCTTTTGAAAAATCCAGGCCTTTCCCAAAAATGATCCCAATTGTTCACAAAGGCTATGATTTTATTTGCACATCAGGTTTCTAGTCAGCAGTGAAGGGAATGCAATCTGCTATAAATCACATCTCCTCTACATAATCTTGGTAAGGGGCCAGATACAACTAAATTCTGACATTTTCTTTTAGCTTTGGTGCATACAGAGTTGAAGTTCCCCTTTAATACTTCAGATTGCTGAAGATAAATATCATTAGTGCCGACATGCAACAATAAGGTAGATACTTCATCATCAGCGACACGATCCAATTGCGCCTCTATGTCAGAAATCTTCGTCCCGGGAGGAATTTAACATTAACTGCTGGTTTAACATAGTTTGGAATTGTAACATTCTGTACTATGGAATCGCCAATTATGAGCACTTTATTGTTCTCCAGATCTACAGACGCTGCAGAATGCTGAGAATCTGTTCTGGGTCCGAATTGGTGACCTGGGAGCCGAGGCACTCAATTTTTGCTTCTTAAGCCGGGTTTATACTTGGCGCGACATGTGCTACTGCTATACAAGTGCTGTACCGTTTATTCTTTACGTAAATCTCGAAGATTCCACCAGGTTGCAGTGCGAGATATCAACACGGTGAGAAAACGTTTGGCTTCTCTGTGTTGTGAATTGCCTGAAACATCAATTAAATTCAAGGTACACCTAAGTACACGCCAAAATATCTCTGAAAAGAATGTTTAATGATTACAGTACATTCATCAGTCCAGGGATGCGTCTAATCCAGCAAGCACTGGGCACAAGGCAGAAACAATCCCTGGACGGAGCATCAGCTCATCTCATGGTGAACTTAAGCACACACACATATACACACACTAGCGTCATTTTAGCATCACCAGATCCCCAAACCTTTATGTCTTTCGAAGGAAACCGGAGCACACTGTGGAATCCCACCAGGAAAGCTTGCAAACTCCAGGCAGGGAACACCAGGGATGTAATTGCCTGTGAGGCAGCCCTGCTACCGCTCTGCCACCATGCCGCCCCCCCATTCATAATCATTAACGACTTATCTATAAAATGTAACATGTATCCGTAAATCTGAGCTTTCCAGAACCATGTCTCTGGCTGTGGGGACCCTTCTCTTCCCATCACTGTTAACACCTATGCACTGAGGACATCTCCTGAAGGACCAACCTTCTTTGTGAAATCCCACTGTACAGATCTACTCGAGGTCTGTGTATCGCACAGCAGTGCACTAAGAGGTCTACCCAAAATGAAGAACCTTTACTGCAGTGATTCTTAACCTTTATTGAGTCACGGACCCCTTTAAGAATCTGATGAAAGCTATGGATCCCCTTCCCCAGAAATATTCACATAAACACAACTTTGCATGCAATGAATAGAAAGTACTTTATTCATTGAGATTTGATTGTCTCATACGTATACGACATTCACAAAATATTATTAAACAAGTAATTATGCAAAGTGTAATGGCCACTCATTATAATTGTGAAATACAATCCTCTTGTGCAAATTAAAACAGATCTACTACATCTACTCTAAATCAACAGCACCGGGCTGTATAGTGAATATAAATGTGACCCTCATGAACCCCCTGAAACCTATCCATGGACCCCTTAGGGGTTCACGGACCTCAGGTTAAGAACCCCTGCTTTACAGATTACTGTACACATCTGGCTCTGTCATGGGAGGGCAGTGGGCCAACATTCATCACCATGGGCTGCTCCACTGACTCCGGAACTTTGACTACAATGGCAGATTTCCAAACTGGGTTACTTTTAGGTGCCCCCCTCCCCACTTTCTTCCAACTTATACTGGCACATCTGAATGATTGGTGCTGCCATCTCACAGCACCAGCGTCTTGGGTGTAATTTGAACATCCTCCCCAATTATGACTGCTTTTAGTCTGATTTTGCCCCTCAAAGTCTTAAAGATGTCCAGGATGGGCTCATCATTGTCCCGAGAAATGCCTCAAGACCACATTCCTGTCACACCACTGATGCTGCCAACATACAGTCATATGAAAAAGTCTGAGAACCCCTCTTAACTCTTTGGATTTTTGTTTATCATTGCCTGAACTTTCAAAGTAGCAACTTCCTTTTAATATATGACATGGAAACAGTAGGATTTCAGCAGTGACATTAAGTTCATTGAATAACAGAAAATATGCAATATGCATCATAACAAAATTAGACAGGTGCATAAATTTGGGCACCCCAACAGAGATATGACATCAATACTTAGTTGAGCAAATAGCCTTTGAGGAGTGTCTGGATTCTGGATGGAGGTATTGTTGACCATTCTTCCATACAAAATCTCTCCGGTTCAGTTCAATTTGATGGCTGCCAAGCATGGACAGCCTGCTTCAAATCATCCCATAGATTTTCGAAGATATTCAAGTCAGGGGACTGTGACGGCCATTCCAGAACATTGTACTTCTCCCTCTGCATGAATGCCTTTGTAGATTTTGAACTGTGTTTTGGGTCATTGTCTTGTTGGAATATCCAATCCCTGCGTAACTTCAACTTTGTGACTGATGCTTGAACATTATCCTGAAGAATTTATTGATATTGGGTTGAATTCATCCGACTCTCGACTTTAACATGGGCCTCAGTCCCTGAACTAGCCACACAGCTCCATAGCATGATGGAACCTCCACCAAGTTTGACAGTAGTTAGCAGGTATTTTTCTTGAAATGCGGTGTTCTTCTTCCGCCATGCAAAGTGCTTTTTGTTATGACCAAGTAACTAAACTTTTGTCTCTCCAGTCCAAAGCACTTTGTTCTAAAATGAATCCGGCTTGTCTAAATGAGCATTTACATACAACAAGCGACTCTGTTTGTGGTGCGAGTGCAGAAAGGGCTTCTTTCTCATCACCCTGCCATACAGATGTTCTTTGTGCAAATTGAGCTGAATTGTAGAGCGATGTACTGATACACCATCTGCAGCAAGATGTTCTTGCAGGTCTTTGGAGGTGATCTGTGGGTTGTCTGTAACCATTCTCACAATCCTGAGTATATGCCGCTCCTGTATTTTTCTTGGCCTGCCA